>NC_037653.1:3922500-4165000 GCF_003254395.2 Apis mellifera
TCCAATGATGATTCTTCTGTTGATGATTACTATTATTACTATTATATGTGGTAATAATTAATCCCTTTAAGAAGATTTTATAGCTTTGTATATACTTGAGATGGAGGAGCATAGGCAGATATAAATTTTTATCCTGAAAAACAGAGATGTTAAAAATTAATAACTCTTTCAAAGCAATATATATATATACATATTTGAATATTTTTTAAAATGTGCAGCACAACTTCCAGAATTCTTTTGTTGATTCTTCTATTGTTACTATTATATATGGTAATGATACAATTAATTCCTTTGACAAGATTTTGTAGCTTTGAATATACTTGAAATGGAAGAGCATAGACAGCCATAAATTTTCATCCTGAAAAACAGAGATGTTAAAGATTAATAACTCTTTCAACCCAAGCGATACATAAATAATTTTTTAAGCGAGTTAATTAAACTCTGATCCCCTATGTATGACCAGGAAGCAGTGATATGACACTATTATTCTCCAAGCAAGTTCATGGTTGGCTCGCGAGAGGAGGAAGGAGCGACGGCCGGATAAAAAGTTCAGGACACTTTCGTTGGTATCGCGAGAATGGGAGGGAAACAGGTAAGGAGAACAGGTTGGTGGCATGGAGGGTAATGGAACACGACTCCTCGGTGCGCACCTCGCGAAAGAGGGAGAAGGCGGAGGGAGAAGTGCGACCGCAAGGCCGCAACCGCAGTGTGGGAAGTGAAACGAGCCGAGTGGCGTAGCTTTTAATGGACTGAGGGAAACAACATTAAGTTAAGAGCGTGGCGGGGCGCGAGAGTAACGCGGAAATAGTCGTGGACCACGGTGGTGCTGGCCAAAATGGGGTGGGGGTGGGACCGGAGAAAGTGCACTACGATTCATAAACCACCAATTACCCCGTTGACCCTTTCCTCTTGCAACCAGCTCGAAGAACAATTACGACTTCTCAACATCTCCCCCTTTCGTATCTTCTTGCTCTTTATATTTGTCGCTTTAATTAATCAAAATGTTGGATCAGATTTCCTTTCCTTCAACTTGATTCTCAATCTCCAGAAGAAGATTTTAAGTAAAAGAACACCTGGATAAAAAAAGAAGATTGAAAAAGAAAAGTTTGCAAAAATATATTCCTAACTTATTTAAATTAATAAAATTAATAATAGTTAATAATAATATATTCCTAACTTATTTAAATTAATAATTAACAAAAAAATATACCGTGCTGCAATTTTAATTGCAATAGTCAAGCTGTAGTTCACTCATACATATTAAAAAAAAATCGTCTCTCATTCACTTCAGATCAACATTGATCAGAGAGAGGGAGATAGAAATAGGTTATTTCCCGGTGTCCAAGTCTTTCCAGCGCACGTCCATCTCGTTATCACCGGCCAATACATCACACGCAGTTGTATCGCGCCGCGTACATACGTTTCAATCACTCAACACGTTTCGCGATTTTCGCAACCTGTCGACGGGGTACCCCGGTTCAGGCCAATCTGAAATTCTCCCAGAGATCCAGTTTAGAAGCGATGACAGTTATGGATCTCGGGCCATCGTAACGCCGTGATGTCGTTTGTCATCCCTGTGCAGCCATCCCCTGGCCCCTGATTCAACGATAGGTGGGGGGGGCGGAACGGTGGTAGAAACGCGACGAAACACCAAAGCGTGTTAACGTTCCTGCACGTGTGCTCGTCCTAATCGTGAATATGGGGTCCTCTGTTACGTAATGTACCATATTACGCAGGCTAGGATATCAAGCCATCCAATCCCTTCTGCTTGGCCCGCCTCGACGCTAGAACAGAACTGTTTCTCTGGTTAACCTCTTCTCCCCATAGCGGAGAAGTTGACAGGTAACGCGGTTGATATATTAGATTTGTCTCGTCGTTAGCGGGCACGACAATATTAGCGGCCGAGAATCGACGTGTAAATGTGTAATTTTGGTCAGCTCGATCATCGCGATGTACATCGCGGATTCAGATTGGATTAATTGAATTAAGAGAGTCTAGCAGTTTGATAAAGTGAAATTGTATTTCATGTACTTACTTTATAAAAGTGAAATTCTTTTCTTTGAATTGCGCGTGATAAATTCACTCATCCTTCGAAAAAGAAACTCAAGATTTTTATAACGACGTATGGAATGTTGGAATTTTCTACCGCACAAAGTTTTCCAATATATGTATAACTTTTCTAATATTTCACGTCGGAAAGGCTAATTGGACAAATATTTCTCTAAAATTAACGATCAGGCTATCAGAGAAAGTTATTAAAAAGTAAATAATCTTTTACCTAGTGTCTTCCTAAGTTGTTTTCTCGTCTTCGAGAAAAAGAGAAATGGAACGATCGTGAGAGAACCAGTCAATATCTTCATTTTGTTCATTTCTATCATATGTATTCGATGAGAAATTACTTTTATCGATTAAATAGTATCAAAAATTACGGATTTAAAGCGCAATTTTACTGTGAGAAAGCATATTGAACGTGCATTTTGCATCTCTCGATTGGCGAACGATCGAAAGAAATTCACCAAAGATTAAGCGACCGTTAAAAAGTAACTAGTTCGAATTCTAACCTTTCTCCATATTGATGAATTAATTGATAATTTTTCGACCACTACTCATCGATTTAACGATGTTGATACAAATTTCGATCCCATTTCGAAGTAACGCGTGCTAAACATAATTACGAAACGTCGAAAGTTAAAATATTTGTAATAAAATTCTGATAAAACAAGGAAACGATGCCGCGCGCAACGAAACTTTGGTTGACAGTGAGTGACGAATGGCGGCGCGTTCGCAGCGCCAGCTATGATTGCTTAATTCGCATGCCGATGTTCGCAAACCTGCTAGTTGGTACGTTCTTATCGTGATTTTATTTAGTGGAATAATAATTAACCATTGCATGTTTCGAATTTTGTTTCTTATAGTTTCTTGAACTGATTTCGACATTCGAGTATTCTTTGTTGCTACGATATATACATATATCGACGATATATATGTACATACGATAATAAAAATCGAGTGCGATGTATCGATAGTGCGCAAACACGCGTTCGACACAGTTGATCGTTTGTTTGGAAGATAAATCACGATTCTCGAAATTTGTGCTTCGGAGGAAAAAAATAAAAACCATTCGGAAAGAGAAATTGTCGAGAGAACCTTTTCGCTGTTTACTTTCTCGAACGATTGAGTTTTCATTGTGACGTGTTCCAAACATTCAAATTAATGCGAGAAAGTGCAGAGACCTTCGTGAATAACCCTTTCCTAGTGAATACCATTGTGAATATCGTGCTCACGCATATGTGACCGTGGTCTCTTTTATCGAAGAATAGGCACATTGGCATATAAATGCTATTAATTTAGCCAAAGGAATCCATCGACCCGTGAAAAGATCATACGTGCAGACGAATAGAAAAAAAAAAAAGAAGGAAAAAAAAAAAGAAATTACGCCGTGTTCGAATACCTTTCGTAGGGTTGCACCCTGGGGGCTATTGTCGTCGGATTCCATGGTGCCAGGCAGCCAGCGTGCAACCATAATCTTTTTAGGGGAGGGTTACAAGGCGTACCGTTCTAAACTCAAACTCCGCCCTAATACTTTGGAAAATTGTGAAAAGGCGCTGGGGAGACTATAAATTTCGGCTCATTAGATATTCTAATATACGCGCACCCTTCGCGATATTGACTCGAAAAATCCACGTAATAATTTGGTGGCCAACGGTGGAATTACAAATTGAAATTAAAGACACTGTGGAGGGAAACCGCCATCATTTCCGCGTGAGAAGCTTATTGAAATTTTTATCGAATAATATTTTGAAGCGAGGTATCTTTACAACTATAAATATTTTTAGAATTTTTTATTTTTATGGAAAATATTATTTTATTATCTTTTATAATATTAAAAAAAAATCCCAAGCAATGAAATAAATTATATTCATCGAAATATTTAAGAGTTATTGAAATATATTGTCGGAAAAATTTTCGAAAAATAATTACGATATTCATTTTGTAATTCTTAATTGATCAATAATCGAAAATCTCGTTACAAAATTAAAAATTGATTCGTTTTGAACGTAATATAATTCTCTTATCTTGCATTAAAAAATGAGATGGAAGTAAAAAAAAATAAAAAATAAAATTTTTACGAACGGATTTAATGAGCCGTTCAGGGACCTCGAAACCGGCGTTCTAGTCGAGGGCGAACGATTCTAGGTAAGCGGCGGGCTCGGGAGGAAAAAAGGCAACGAGATGCGTCGGATAACGTAATGCAGGAATGTCGCGCTTCTGGTTTTTTTTCGTCGCCGCTAAATAAGAATGAAAGCGCACGGCCAACGTGTAACTATGCGAGTGGAAATGTGGGATAAAGATTCCCGCTCTCACCGTTGCTTTCGTACCTGTTGTTCGATTAACCATTTTCCATTTTATAATTCTTAAAAACCGTCGTTGATGAAACAAACTTTTGAAAACAAAAGAAATTCCATTCCGAGATATTACGTCTGATTAAAATAAATCTTGATCCGTACACAGCTTTGTACACAGTTGTCTTAAATCTTAAACGTTCAAAGTTTAGATATACCGTTGCTCTCTCTCTCTCTCTCTCTACAGACCGAAGAAAAGTAAAACGTAAACAGCGAGGAAATGAAAGCAGAGGAAAATATAGAACGAATATTATTGCAGAGCCGGCCCGTGTGCTGACACGTGAAAGACACAAGCGTGGAACTCGGCCCCGGGACAATTCCGTAAGCCCCACCCCGCTAACCCCTACCCCACTATTCTAACCAGTCCTCCCTTTACCCCCGTCAGAAAATCCCATCATAGCGGTCGGGGTAGAGCGGGTCCATAGCACGTTGGGTCCACCATAGTAAATCAGCCAGTCGCAGGCGGTCCTTCTGATCCGGCCGAGCCGGGCTGCCGTAAGACGCGTCAACTTAGCCCGTCCCACCCGCACCATCCACACGAAAGTAGTGAAATAACTCGTCTAAGTAACTCTATCTACCCCGTGGAATCGCTTATGGCTCATAAACGCCTCGTAACTTAGCCCGGTGGCACGCGCCCTCTAGAAATACGGCCGTGCACCGCAGAAAGAGAGAGGCGGACACACACCGTGTTATCCATCACCGAGCCGTTCGTTCGTCCACAAAAGTGTATTTTTTAACCGTGATCGACGTGTGTGCGAGACCTTCTCCGTGCGAAGATGACATCCGAACGACGATTCCTGATTAATCGAACGCAATGGAGATCATCGAGATCAGGTAATTGACGAATATACGCTTGGCTCGTAAGTGTTAGGTTATGCGTCATTTAACGTATTTCTGTCTCGCGTCTCTTTTCGTAAGGAGATAACGAAGCGTGTGTTTATGTTTTCGAACGATTCGCTTCGGTTCTTATTTACAATTATCATGTTTTCAAGCTTCGGAAATGCGTATTGCGAAAATTATATTTATCGGTCGCGTTCGTTACAGCATCTATTTTCATATATTGTTGTTCGATACAAATAAATAGGTGTAATTTATTTTTTCCTAACCAAATTACTGAAAATTCACTGCGGCTAAATATTATCTTTCAACTGTTTCGCGTAGTCTTTTTCTCTCGCCGATAAATTACGGCGGGCTAACGCAGGCCAACGATGTAAATGGGATTTTTCGGTACGCAGGGCACGCGTCTCCCCGGTTTAATTCGCGGCGCAAATTCGCGAAAGTTCATTTACGATAGATCCGTTAAAAACAGGGGATAATAGCCCGGTCGGAATGAATCATCGCCGGTTCCCGAACGAACGGCTATAGAAATTAATTAAAATTAATGAAGCGTAAACGGAAGTAACGATAACATGACGGATCGACGCATTTACAAGCAACTCTTCCCCCTTTCTCTGTTCAGTGTGAACGATAGAACGCTGAATTTTGCGATCGCTTAATTCACTTTCCATTGACAAAAGCAAATCGTCTCTCTGTCTCTAAGTGTTCTA
This sequence comes from Apis mellifera, assembly GCF_003254395.2. Classification (NCBI taxonomy): domain Eukaryota; kingdom Metazoa; phylum Arthropoda; class Insecta; order Hymenoptera; family Apidae; genus Apis; species Apis mellifera. The sequence goes on from NC_037653.1 coordinate 3,928,451, forward strand.
TACGAATAACCTTTTTTTCGCCGAATCATAATTTTGAGGTTAATATTTTACATATTATCTCATTAATCCAAATGTCATGCTTCATGAAATACTCGAATATTTTTTATTTACTTCTTATAGTTTTGTGAATAACAGCTAATTCTTAATTTCATAATTTCGAATATACTGAAATATTAATATCGTACGTATAAAAATTCGATCGGAAAAATTACTAGGACTAGTGGCGATCTCTAGCGGACGCGAAAAAACTTAAAACGAGCAAACCGTACACGAGAGACGTGAAGATTTATTTTCGAGCAGAGAAAAGAATTTCTTATTTCTGTAAGTAATTTTTACTTTCGCAAATATGTCTCGACCGATAAATTTGCACGATCTCTCGAAATCGTTAACGTTAGAGTATTCTAATCTTTTTTTCAAATTCAATACCATCAATTCCTAACCTCTCTAAACATACATTCGCGAAAAAAGCTAGTAAAACTTTGCCACAGTACACAAATTTTCGGGTAGTTCGAGAGTTTCATCACACCAACAGTGACGTTCAGCACGCGTGTATATGTATACATGGAGGTACGAACGGTCGCGTTTCCGCGTATATAAACGCGATACGTGTCCTGCGTTTACACCGTTGATGTATGTTCTCGGCAACGATCGATCTCTCTCACACGAACTGCTAATTGTGCGGCATCATAACTCTCCGCGTGTGCCTCATCCCTCTCTTGCGTCTCTCTCTCTCTATCTTTCTCTTCTCTTCTCTTCTCTTTCTCGCTCACTTCCGCGATACGCACGTACACACCACACTTCCCCACTCTTTATACACTTTATACCAACCGCGTTAGGAGTGTTCGTGTATTATTTCTCTACGATCGGTAGTGTGCGTCGGTGCACGCTCGAACGCGAGTAAGAGTTGCACTGGTTACACGGTGTAACGCCGCTATTATAGTTGCTCCATAGTGAACGGGCGAAGAGAGATGGGCACGACAAAGGGGTAAGCGGCGAGTACATTACTGTAACGTTGTTTACGGGGTGGCTGGACAGTCTTTCGCCCCATTGCCGATTACCGACTATTCCATTTCGATTTATCATTCGTACTCCATGTGTCCCCCCCCCCCCCCTTAATTGCTCTCCAATTTTTTTTAAACGTCGATCGCGATTATCACGGCAAAGTATTTTAATTCCACGAGGAAAATACCATCGAATTTCGTGTAACGAATTTCAAAGTAATCGTTGTGAAATTATTTCTCGAAACTCTGCCTAAGTTACCCATTTTCTCCGGGTATTATTGAAATTCTCGCGATTTCGTTTTATCACATCGATCGCCAAATTACACATCGTGATTTAAGCGATTTCAAACTACGTTATTTAAAACCCAAAGTCAATTTGTTTTTATATATTTCGATTTTTTTTTTTCAACTTGATGTTAAAATTATCCTTTTTTCCTAGAGAAGTTGCGCGGGCAGGCATCTATGAGCAAATAGGGAAAAAAAGAATTGACAATAAGAAAAGAAGGAGTAATAAAAATTGCCTTCGTAACTCAACCGAAGGATTCTGGCGTTGGATGAGAAAGCAATGGAGGGAACGAAGCGGGTGGAATCGAGGTTCTCTGTCTCGACGAGGAGGCGACATTGGCACGGTAATTCTCCCTGTTTTGTGCGAAGAAATGACGCATTTTATAATTCGTATAATTCGTCGAATGAGAGGTGGGCTAATGGCGGAGAGATGCGCGTTCGAACGTGGACACGAAATTACAGGACACCCGGGAGCATCTCTCTATAGATCGTCTTGTTCCACTCCTCGACCTTTTACGTCTTCATCGAGTGATCGCACGCGTTAATGCTCTCGCAAATTGACCGCGCGATGCCCGATTAGACACGAGCCTCGGCAATTACGGGGTAGATAATCTGCAATTACGTGTAAATATAGCTATGCCACGTCGACGATTCCCCCGGATGTTTTATCGTATAAAACTTTTACCGATCTCCACCTCCCTTGTTAGGCTACCGTGATACACACACGCTTCGCCACACCGTTCAACCGATGTCCACACCGTTTTACGTCTTGTTCGCGAAACGTTCCTATTGTATTCATAGCAGCACAGCATCTCGAATGAGTATACAATGGATAGCAATTGCACAATCGTCGTTTATCGATCCTCGAGAAACGATCGAGCGACGCGCGAGAAACGACGAAACGACGCACGAGCTCTCCACGCACGCGTTTCTAATTTGTTGCTTCTCCGATTCCCTCAATTTTTCATAATTTTCCCCACAACAAAACCATCTGGATAATCTTCCTATATTTCTTATATTTCTTTCTTAGGTTACGTATTTTTTCACTTCACTCGAAGTGTTCGAATCGGAATGCACGTTATTTCAAAAAATAATGTTAAATTGAAAAATATAAAATTCGTTATACTTTCGTTCTTACGCGATAAAACTGCTCGAATGTTGGAGAAAATCGATAATTTCAACGTTGTCCTTCAAGCGAACGTAAATAAACCTCTCTCGCCGTATCTTAACGATTGAAAAAAAAGTAGCAACTGGCGAGGCGCAATATGGCGTACGGTCATTTGCGTCGAGCTAGCTCTCGCCACAAGGATCGTCCACCAGCGACAAAGAGTCGCGATTCGCAACGCGGCCGCGCGCGCGGTTCACTTGAAAGAGGCCAAATGACGTAACGGCCGGCAAAGCAGTAAATTCTCCGGTGTATTTGTCGCCGGTCGAGAAGAGACCGCGTGTGTCTTCCCGTTGGGAAGAAGAGTATCGATGGGCGACCAATGGGCACCCACCAAGTTCGTTCGTGTATCCTCGTGTAGCCCGACGGACCGCATTCTTCCCCGTGACTTTGGGCATTGTTCCTGGCTAAAGCTCCTTTCTTCCTCCTTCTCCTCCTCCTCCTCCTCCTTCTCCACCTCCTCTCTTTCTTTCCGTTTTCTCTTTCCCTCTTTCTCTCCTTATATACCTCGAGTCTCGTATTCGTCCCTCGCTTCGCTCCATCCGTCGGTCTCTCTCGTTTCAAGTCCCCACCTCACTCCACTCGAGGCTCGGCCGTCCGGCTGGCTAACCGAGCGGAGGACCGCTTATAACAAGCCGGACAGAGCGGAGTTTTTGCCCCGACGCCTCCCCTCCTACTATTTTTTTTTTGTCCCTTTTTTTGCCCGCGCTAGCACACAACCGAAAAACGCCAACGGTTGATTTACGGCCGCCACGATGACCGACTGTTGTCCTCATTCGCTTATGAGTCCGGGGGCTTCTCGACCCGACCTTGGAACGACCGGGGCCCTCCATACTTGTGCTCGAAAATGTGCTCAAAAGTTTTGATTATCTGGGATCGTGCGAGATAAGTTTATACCTGGCCTGGGAAAATAATTATCCATCCCCTCCCCCGGGGATGTCTTCGATTCGAGCCCGACGGATTTTATCTTATCTTAGTTGCGGTTGACTCGTTCATTTCTTCGATTACCAATTGTATGATTTATTTATTTATAACCGGAGGTCGATGTCTCGCGGTGTCAATTGCCGATCGTTATTTCTTTAATTCAATAGCGGAATCGACGATTCCTCTGTTTCTAACGGTCATTTCTCTTTCGAGGATTATAAAACTGTTTTTGTATTTCATTTGCGACTGCGGCGGGATCGCATTCGATTTAATATAGCGGTAAATCATATATATTTTTTTTTTCCCCCAATTTTATTTTGATTATATTCCACGCGATGTGTTTTCGCGATTGTTCAGGGAATTTTGTACGAGCTTTTCGATCGTAAAATCGTATAGGAGACTTTGTTCGTCAATGGAGAAGTACGATGACTTTGTAACGGGTTTTTACGACTTGCAGCACGGTTTGTCGGATTGGACAGTCTTTCTTTTTTTCTTCTTTTTTTTTTTTTTCACTAGCTTGGTCTTCTTTTACCAGGCTTTTTCAGCCGTATAAAAATGCCAAAGCGTAGATTTATGGTTTTACAGCGGTGCTGCGGTTCTTCCTTCTGACTTTTCGTTCTCATTTGACCTTCGATGGCACGGTTTACCGAGGATTTCGAGGGTAGCCCTTTTTAGGCCTCGCTTATCTACCTTTGCCAACGCTCCTCCGTCCTTGCTCTAGCAACGATCGACGGGTGTCCCTTTTTTACTCCCCCAAGTTCTTTCCGACTTTTTGCGCGTTTACCTGAGGGCAATAATGTCGACTTCCTCCTTGACTTCCAACCGTATTATTTCCCTTTTATTCCATCCGGTAAAAACGTTGGTCAAACCTGGGAAACCTTTCCGTAATTTATCGCATCGTTGAATTTGACCAACAGATAATAGAGATAATTATTACAAATTTACTTATCATCTACTTCATTCAATTTTATTATTTATATTTAAATATTCAACGACTATCTCTTTATATATAATTAAGATATCGTGCTTATTAATGACATATAAAAATGTACGTTATCCGTAACGTATATTTAGAATAAAAATCAATTTTTATTCATTCTATCTTAATATTTTCGATATGAGATAATTATTACATATAATATGGATATGGCGAAATTATTTATATAACACATATCACGCTCGCGATCCCCTCGAATCTTTTTACGTACAATTAAATAATCTTGCCGAACGTAAACCGCTTATTGAGCAGCGAAAAAGGTCACGGAGTTAAGCCGCGAGACGCGGCTTTAAAAACGACTGTTGCACGTGAAAGTCGAGTCGCTTATCGAGGCCTCCTCCCCCACTTATAAAGATCGTAAACTATCTTTAAACGGCCTATTGCTGCCCACTTATCGGGGAACGAATCATTAACGTCGCAATGGCCCATGAATATACATTATTTTCGCATCTACGCACGGGCCGAACGGTTCGTGCACACGCGCATGCGCGCAACGTGTTCCAGAAGTTTCAGAACGTGGCGATGCGCGCGTGCACACTACGCTCGCAATTAGTCGCAAAAGTTCGTGCTTCGCCTAATAATGGATTTCCTCACGAAGAACAAATTGGTGGAACGATATATCTTTCTGGCACCCTGGCCTGAACGTGTGTATTCTTACACGCAAACCGCCTCAGATATTTAATTTGCGTGCACACCGACACGCCCCCTCTCCTCTCCTTTCCTTGATCAACCTGGAATCAACCGGCGGATATACACATAGACGGAATGTGACGGAGTCAGCGTGGGATGCACCGATTTCCATGCGGAAGAAAAAAAGAAGAGAGATCAACGTTGGCAGAGAAGTCGAGGTTGCATTTAATTACGGCCGTCGGCCACTGTTGCGTCGATACGACCGGATTCCGGAGAATTTTTCAATCCGCAACAAATTCGTGTAACGCGATCGAGCGACGGCCGCCAGCGGGTATAAGTGTATATACGTGCCGTGAGTGAGTGTAACGTTCGTGTCGCGCGACTCAATCGGTACATATCGACTGCTCGACCGATCGAGATCCTCGATCGAGATCGAGACCGCCTCGTCGTATTCCTTTTTCGGTTTATTGATGTCTCTTTATCGAAGCTGACCAACTCGCCTCTTCGTTCTCGCTACGTGGAAATCTTTTTCTGCCCTCTTTTTCCATCGCTGGAATTTAATTTGAGCTCGGTTTTTAGCGAAGCGGAACTCGAAAAAGGAACAACGACGAGCCGACGCATCGAGTGATTTCATATTTATTCGTAGGATACTCGAGAGAGAGAGAGAGAGTTTTTGCAGATTATTTTTAAAAGCTTTTAACGAGGAACGTTATCCGGGGAATTACTTAGGAAATTGGCGGGATAAATACGGTTCGGTAAGCCGGCGATAAATCAAGCAATTCCGTTGGAGATATATACGGGCGTCCCGTGTGAAATTTTTAACTCGACGCGTTTTCGGCTAATACAAAATAACTCGGCGGTTACCGAGTTTATCATAAACGTGTTTCACGCGCGTCTTCGCCGCGACGCGTGGCGACACACCGCGGAATAAAATTACGATCGCGAAGATAGAATCTTCGACGCGCTTCAACCCGTGCTTTTACACAATGGCCGTGCCCAACCCTGTCATAAATATGTCGATCAATTCGTTTCGAGCACTTGTTGCGATGTATTTCGTGTTCAAGCCCGTCCAATTTAAACGTTGACGAGTAACGAACGTGCCTATAGCTAATTATAAATAGAAACAAGCTCGCGGCTACACGAGATGGCAATGAAGAAGATATAAAGGAACGAGAGAACCGGTTATCGGTTGCCTAATTAACCAATTTATATAACGCATGAAAGTAAAAAGTGAATCAATGGTGTTTTGAGGTTATTACCCAGAATTATAATTATTAAATTGAACTACAGATATATTATCGATATATTATCATTGATAATTTTCGTAATATATCGATAATATCGTTTAGAGATAAATATGATAAAAACTATATCTTAATCCATTTCTATTCACTTCTATTATTATCTCAACGATATTTAAAATCTACTCGTAATAAAATTTTGAATAAGAAAAAAACTGGAATACCAGTTTATTTATCGACAGCAATTATTATCGATTTGTCAATCTGTCTATTTTTACCGACAAATCTATATTCTACTAATAAAACGAATCGGGGAAATTATATTAGATTCGATGAAATCTACGAGTCGGATCGTTAAGTCTGGTTTCCAGAAAAACCAGGAGAGAAAAAAACGGAAAGTCTCGGGAGAAAGAACGTACGGTAGAAAGGAGCGCGAAGAGCGTACACGCGCCCGCGGATTAAAGAGTTATTTGAGTCTCGGAGGCGGCCATAACTCTCCCGGGCTATTCCCGTCCCGCGCTCGCTCGCCCACCGGAATATTTTAACATCGGGGGTGGGTGGCTGGCTGGTCGCCTCTTTGCCGTGTGTGCGTGCACGAGTTCAACTCGATGAGTTAGACGCGCGCGCGCGCACGCTCGAAGAGTCGCGTCGGTGAGAAACGAGAGAGACGCGGCACACGTACGCACATCGACACGTGGTGTAACGGGAGGAAAGGAGGGTTGGTGGGTGAGACGACAGAGTCCGCAACTCGACGCAGCTGACAGCTGTTTCCTCGGTGGGCCGACCGGTCGGCGGGGAGGATTCAGCCTAGTCGCGCCCCTTCTATAATGGCTCCCTTTTCTTCCTTCCCCTACCTACGCCAGCATGGCTGGCACGGGTTTCTCTCTCTCCTAGGCCCGATATTACGTCACGAGCGCACGCCGCGCCGTTTATCCTTCTCTATGGACCGAGTGACGTCAGGGCTACATTCCGTCGAGCGGTGACGTAGCGAGCCGCGGCGTCATCGCCGATACACGGCCGGCGGCCGTCGATCGAAATCCGGCCGCCAGGGGCGCGGCGATCGCCACGCGAAACTGTTACGCCGATCTGTTATTCGATACACTACGCTACTCCGGCCACCGGGATTGCGGAACTGTACTGTACGGGAGCGCAATACGTTTCCTTTGATATATGACAGGGTCAACAAGGTTTTCGACTGCTCCCGAAGCATCTAGATTTTCCAACCGTCCCGTTATTGCACGCCCGCACAATTATAAACCCGACACTACGTGATCCATGATGTGTGTAGCTTCGTATTCATTATTCCTTTGCGAGTGTAAGAATAATTTGTTTCTCTTTTTTTTTTTTTTTCTTGCGAAACGAGATACGCGTAAAAAAAAAGCAATAGTTTTTATGGATGGAAAGGAAAGGTGCGAACGGGTTTAGATACGATACTGTAGATAGATCGTGATATGGATGACGGCGTAAGTACTTTCCGACCGCATGCTGTCGGTATCATCACCGATAGGTAGCAATCGTAAAACGCTTGTTTTACGATGGGCTATCGTGGTGGGAGGAGGACTGCCGGTTGAGCGGCAAGCGTCGAGTGGGGCTCTCACGGTTTACGAGCGCATAACAGACGCGTTTATGGCCGTGATCACGTGGCCTCCCCCGCATTCCTATGACTATATAACCAGGTCCCATAACCCACTACGAAGTAAACAAATCGTAAAGCTTAGTTTCGGATTTACTGACCTGGCACAATATATGGAAAGCAATACGGAAACCAGCCACTCGGCAATGATAACCAGTTCCCTACCACGATTCCAATCCTACCAATGGAGGTGTGACTGAGATATCGTTTGAGACTGAAGGTATACGAGGAGAGAATCCCACTCCCGTAATTGTCAATTGCGTAAATTAACGATTTCTGTACATTTCAAACAATTGAAAAATCGAAGAAAATAATATTTAAATTACATTGACAAAATTTTCCATTTTACATTACCCGATTATATCTATACGTATATACCGTGTTTCGTTACGGATCGGTTAATAGGTTTAACTTTCGTTAATCGATCGTTTTTCTTCCCGTATCTCGCGATAAAATCGAAGCAACGTAAGCGTCATAAAGTTTCGTGAGATAGACCTAAAAATTTGTCTTCCGCTGATTTTGCAGAGTTACAATATCTTTCGATCAATGGACCATGATGCGCCCGCGCACCCAATACTTCGTCTTTCCGTGCGTTGTTTCGTTTGTTCTCACGAATGCCGCCAGATGCCGGCACTGCTTTACGACCCCTGGCCAGTAGCGGCCAAACGATTCGATCGTTTTTATCTTCCACTTACTCTTCGCCTTTACAATTGCCATGACATAATACCCTCTATTTGCCTGCTCGAAGTTTTCGTGAAATATGCGAAAATATCATCGGCCCATAAACAACGGTATTATTTAGCATTACGTTATTATTTTTACGCGATTATTTGCCAAGGTAATTCCACGCGTTTCTCTAAAGCGCAAAACAAACAACGAGCACGGTGTTTAGCCTTAGATTATGCACGCTGTTATTCCGAAAAATTTAATAACGATCCCGATAAATCAAAACGATAAACGAGAAACGCGCGAATATTAATTTATCGTCCGTTATTTGCACAAATAAAATAAAAATATCGGTCGTTATAAAAATTATGATACTTAGAAAAATATAAATATTCCACGATCATACGTGTTATACAATAACGAAGCAATTTCGTTCGAAACATTTCATTACCTTTAATTACTCGTATTGCTCGTTAACGTAACAATTTTTATTTGAGCAGCTGAAAAAATGATATGAAAGAAGAAGGCAACGGGTATACATTGTAAAAGAAAATTTGAACTCCTTCAAGAACGAAGAGACGAGCAACTCTCTGCGTAGCCGTACAGAGCCACACCGAGGTGATTTATTCGAGTTAATTCCAATTCCATTGGAGCCGCGAGGGCAGTTGGAGGGGGCGGGAAGGGCGAGAGCGGGTGGGGTGGAGGGTGGATATTCTTATGCAATTTGCCAGAAAGGTTCAAGAACCCGGGAGATCCCGCAATTTATCTTGCCTTATGTTACGCCGAGCCAAGGCAACGGAAGATAGATGGCGTCACTGCTTCCAACCCCTCCTCCCTATTCGTCTCTCTCTCTCTCTCTCTCTCTCTCTCGCTGCCTCTCTTGGTTTCCTCGCCTCTCGGGTCACCCAAACCCCGTACAGACCCCTGCGACCACCCCTTCCCCCAGCCAATGAGGGACGACCGCGGTGGCCATCTTGGATGGAGAGTTATTGAACGAAAAAGATGAGTAAGAAACTTGTTATGGGGGTGCGTTCTCTCTGCGCCGTTGGGAGTTAGGTGGGAGAGAGAGAGGGAGGGAGAGAGAGAGAGAGAGAGATGGATAGATAGAGGAAGGGAGAAAGAGAGAGAAGGAGAGAAGACAGAGGCGGGAGGCAGACGACGAGAACTGGAAGCTGAAGAAGGGTGGTTACGAGGGGTTGTTGGCGCTATATTGATCAATTGCTTTGCCGTGCTTTGCACTACTTTCCTACTACTATAACGTAGAAACCCCTTTCCCCCTCCCTATTTGGTGCCACCACCGATACCCACTGCGTGGTCGAGTGAGACTAATTATATAACGATCGTGTTCTTGGGAATTTCAGTACTTTCAGGCATTCAATCTTCCACGCTCGGCCCGTCACTCTTACTAGATTAATTTCATTCGCGCCACGACTCTCCGTTTCTTTCCGTTTCTCGCGATTTATCGTTTTTTTTTACGCGATCGTTTTACGATTGTATTCTTAAAATTCTTCCCTATTTTTTTTTTTTTTCTCTCTCTATAATATCGCTTCTTTAATTATCGTTGCAAGTTCTTTTATTTATCACGTTTTTTTTTTATCGCATTTATTCGATCAGATACGTTGTATAACGCGAATATCGATGGGAAGAGGAACGGTACGGGTGGTCCTCCGAACGCATTTCACGAATGCTTGACGCGTTCTCGGTTTATGGACGCGTGCGCGCGCGCGCGCGAGCTGACCGCGTAACTAAATTTCGCCTTGAGCATTTTAGAGGCGCCCGTGGCCGTGCCGTCGGCACGCAGATCCGACTGCGCTACACTCTACGCATACACAACCCCCCCTCTGCTGATCGTGAGTTGTTTAACAATGCCGCAATTAGGTTGATGAATTGTGACGGGCATTCGCAAGTAATAAACACACGCGCACCGATCACACGATATTCGGTCGACACGGATTGTCGGTTGAAATGTTAGGGTGCAGGCAGAAGGAAACCGAAAATTTCAATTTGTATGCAAATACATTTGTTTGGTGCGTGTTGTTGTTGTTGTCGTAGGTCCGCGGAAAACGCGACCCGCTCGCGCATATTGTCGCCGCGCCGGGTCGGGCTGAAACTTTAACAACGTTGGAAATTTGCTTGCATATAGCGGTTTATGCATTTTTCAGTCTAACCGCCATCTATATTCGTCGCTTGGTTCATCTCATCCTATAGCTTCCACATTTAATACATTTATGGATTTCATTCTCTATAGAAATTAAAAATGAATGAAATTATTCGATATACCTATGCCAATAGCTTGCATAAAAAATGCATAATCTTTGTCTTCAATTTTTCTGTATAATTACCAGAACGAATAATCCTCGTATTGCCTATTGAGTAATAATAATAATAATCAACTGATTTGAATAAAAAGTTCGAAGCATATTCCGTGTCGTATAATTGTTGTCATTAAAAGAATATCGTCGTTAATTTTATTTATTTAAAGTAGCAATGTATTAAATTCGCGTTCAACAAATTCTTCCCGCCAATTCCCAATGGTGTTTCTTTTCTTCCCGAAAAACTTTCAGTTTTTTACCAATCGTGTTCCCTGTCTGGCTTCGAGATGGCGTTGCTCTCGCCAACATTCCGCGCGTCATCTGTGGTGATTCGGAAGAAGTTTCTAGCGAACCACCACGTGCTCGCACCCCACCAAACGACGGGAATTACAAGGAGCGGGGGGGGGGTTTCGGTTGATGGTGTGCGCGTCGAGTTCACCGGCAAAAGGTAGTGGGGAATAGACACCCATGGCATGCCTGCAACGGCGCAGAATCCCATCGATCATTCGTACCGTTTCCCCGTGTTTCACGCCGCCGTGTGTTGCACCGTGTAGAGAGAGGAGTCGACCACCACTGCCCTCCCTCTTCAACCTCCACTCTGCCCCTGACACGTCCACCCATCTCACCCCACCCCCGCGCAAATTCCCCCTACCTACACGACGTGCTGAGTCCGTGACGGTTCGGCGGGCAATGCCGACCAACCATCACGAGGCCTTACCTTCCCTATTATATTTATGTGGCGGCTCGCGGTCGGGAAGGTTTATGTGGTGTCTCCAGTCTGTCTCGTGCCACTCTTTTTTTTTTTCCTCATCCTCCTCCTTTTCCTTCTTTCCGCGTGTCCGATGTTTTAGTGTGCCATCAATGTTTGTCACTGCACCCTTCACTGTCGATGAAATCGTTTCGTCCGCATAGTCGATCCTGTCGTCTGGCCTCATCTCGATAACTCGGTGATCCTTTGTGGCGGTATACTTGTTTCCATCGTTACTACGAGTGAAGCGATTGTAATTTATAGTCGGAGTCTTTTGAACAAATCAGCTTTCATCGAAACGAAGTTTTTTCTTGTGCATCATCGAACTCTAATGCGATTATCGGTCGAGTTACGAGAATCGATCCCCGCGTATCGTTTTTGTTGGCATCTCGACGTTCGCCCACGTCGTAACCGACATTGCGTTTCGAGTCGCGCGCATAACGTATCAGTGTGTGCATCCGAAATCTCCGGTAGCATGATCGGCAAATCGAAGCGTGTACCACGTGTACAGTGGACCCAATAAGTGCGGGCGACTGTTGAACACTGACCAATGAGAATGTAAGGATGTGAGCCACGCTCCGGATACCGACGACGTTCACTTGTCCCGAAACGTGATCTTACCTTGCGCGCATTTTGACGAATTTACCTCCATTCAGCCGGTAACTTTTAATAATAATAATTTTATCTATTATTTTACTTATACTTTTTCAATATTTCACTTCCATATTCGAGACGAATAATTTTTTTTTTCGAAAATTGTAAGAAAAAATAATTTTATTTTTCTTTAAGTTAATATAAAATTACAACTTAAACAGTTTTTTTGAATTTAAAAAAAATATTTAACATTTAAATAGAACAAAATCCTAGGATATAGGACAGGATATAGGAAATTCGAAAGATATGTATAAATATTTCGAATATTATGACACGATTAATAATCTTATTCGAATGTTATTCAATTGGTTCACGGTTCGATTTAAAGGCATTTCTATCGTAGTACTTTCGTAGACACACTCTTGTACAGGTGCTTCTGCACACGAGCGTGCTTGTAAGCACATGTACGGGCCGCACGTAACGCAGAGGAGATCGTAAATCAGTCAGTTACCTATATATGCGCATATAATACGTACGCAACGTAACGGTATGTAATTTATTGTTTCAGGTAAGTGACGTTGCACCGCCCCAGGCCTTGCGGAGCACATGCGTGCATCTTCCTTTCTCGGCATAATGTAAGCAACCCACTGTACCTATTACGACCGATGTCAAACGAACGCGCCGCTGTGTGTTCGCCATGAGGATGGTTCAGGGAAACAATAATGCTAGATTCGCGTTCTACTAAAGCGAACATTCGAAACCTTGCTATCCTTACGCGACCGTTTCCTACTTTTTTACGAAAAATTTCACCGCCCCGGAATTTATTGTTCCACAATGGTCGGACAATGAGTGCAGATTTTATCTGTGGTATTCGATATACACGCGGCAAACTTTGTATCCTCCATGATCACACGCTTACAGCGTCTCTTTCGTGCTCGTACTCTTTTTATTTGCCACGGAATAATGCGCCCGTTTTAGTTTGAATTCGGGTTTGGATATTTGTTTACAGAAGTGACCTCTGCAAAGTCGTCGTGCCTATAAGATGCTTGCCTAAAGTAATGGTAAACATAGGTATCAGGTTTCGTTCAACGGTTTGTTATTTGATACGTTCAAAACTAATTTCAAAAATTAGTGGAGACGAGAAATGTAAAAATAAATACTATTATATTTTCTTATATGGATACTATAGTATATACAATAGTATTTATTCTTGATAATTATCTAAATTATTTTCTTATTTATTAAAAGAATAAACACTGTAGTATATATCTCTCTTATAGTAGATTTTTCAATTCTGGATGAAAACTTGATTTAACGGGCAAGTGTAAAGCACGCGCGCGGTTGATGCTTTGTTTACTTTGAGTACTGGCCCACGATGTTCATAAATTGTCGTCGAGAGTATAATCGCAAGATGGAGATTGTACATATAAAACTATTATTAACATCGAGGTGGGAAGGGATGTCGTCTAAGCCGTGTCTCGCGATAATAAATTATACTTGGGATTGAGCGCATCGAGCCTGTTATTAAGTCGAGTCCGCATCAAAGGGAAAATACTATTGCAACTAATTTTACAATGTTTACACAACGCAATCGCACAACTAGTATCGCGATGTAACCGACTCGAGACGATAGCGGCGGCTCTCTGCCGCGGCGGCTGTCGATACGAAATCCGGTTTTCTACCGATTTCGATACACACCTTCGGTCAGATATCCGCGCGGCGATAAGTGGACCATAAAACGAAGCGCCCGTAATACAATATATTACCGTGATGGTGTGTGCTCGGCGAGAGGGAGATAAAGGACGGTGGCCACGAGCGTTACAGGTGTAAACGGGGCCTAAACGAGGTGCGGTTATTAGCGAACACCGCGGGAGAAGGAGGAAATAATAATACGGAAAGATGGATGAAAGTGAAAGGACAAGGGATCCCTCCTCGCGTTGGGCGAGATTCGAAGGAGGAAGACGGTGGGGAGAAGAAGGGTTGAGGGGAAGCGAGGGAGAGAAATCCTCGTCAACGACGGAGCCGAGATAGGCCACACACCGGCGGCTTGTAAAACACGCGGCGAGATTAAATGCTTCATTAATGTGATTAAAGCAAAAAGCTGCGTGAGTAATGAACCGCGCTGAATCATCAGCCGGTCTTGCTCGGTCCTCCGGATTGCTTTGTTGCACCTTTGCGCGTTGCGTCTTCTATTTGCCATTTCTCGGTTTCTTACAGTTGCGTGTCGTTCTTTATGTATGTGCTTCGCGAATTAAATATTGGAAAGAATAACGTCGACATTTTTTTTTTTAATTTAATTCTTTCTCTCTAATCATTTCTCTGCAAGTTAATCTTACAGAAAATTTATTGTTATATAAAATAAAAATTACTCTGTTGCAATCATTTTTAATTAGTAAAGCAATATTTTAAAAAGCAATTCATTTTTTTATCGTCGAATAAATTTTTTTTCGTGTGAATAATATTTTCTCGGCCACGACACGATGACAATAGAAGCGAGATACTTTTCATCGTTAAATCCGATTGGACAGATTTCGTAAATACTCGGTCGGTAATTCGACACGGTCAAATCGATTTCACGAAAGAAAAGTAGTAGGAGGAGGCTGTTTCGAAGCCTGACGGTTTAGAGAGGAGAGGAGAGGCGAGTGGAAGGGAAGGGCGAGGCGGTCGGATGCAGATACCGGAATTTTTGTGTCGAGGCCTCGGTCGAGGCGGCTATCTACCCGTTCGGAGGATAAAAGTCGCGGTGTTCACAATTGGTAATGCCGATAGAGCTGCCATCGTCTTGCCATACAAACGTCCTCTCCCGGCTACATGCGGACCCGGCCTTTCTTCGCTAAACACAACGATCCGTTGCGCATTTCTTCGCCACGCGCATCACAAATGTCCAGCCAACTCACTATACGCGATACTTTGTTTCGATTGCGCGCACCTCTTGAAAATGTCCTCCACTGTTTCAAACTTGTCGAATCTTTTCTTTTGTTACATTGTTCAAAGTATTTTCTTTTTCTTTTAGATGCTTTTTCTTTTTATTCGAGTCAATATATTCTGGGTGGGAAATATAAAGAGTGGACGATTTCAAAGAATCAAGCGGATTTATTTTAGTAATAAACGTAGCAAGACTCCGTCGGTAATTAATATCTAATTAATAATCAAAATTTATGGACGCAGGAGGAACGTGTCGTGGTAGTTAGTTTCCTAACATACAATACGTATGTCGTGTAAATGTCAAATGTCGTCGCGCAACGTATGAAAACTCTCCACTTGCTGCTCTGTACCCGAGCGCCATGCATATTTTAAAATAGGCGTCACACGCTGCCACACTGTGAGTCACAAACCACTATAAATTGCATTATTAGGTCATTACCTGACTGCGGTAATAGTATAAACATTCACTCAATCCACTTTTATTTCATAACAAAACTCACCATCAATTACAATAATTTCTCTGCAATTACGAAAGAAAGCTTCTTCTAGAAAAATCAATAATATATATATACAAAATAAAATAATATTGCTTCGTCAAAGAAGAAGGAAAATCAATTAAACAAAATTAATAATAAAAATCCGTTGCCGAAAATAAAGTAGAAAAAAGTGGAAAGAATCGAGCGTCGAATGAGAGGCAACGTTCAGAGTGGACAGTTGGCCGTTTCATAAGCCGTCAATTGGCGTTCCTAAAGGCGTCAGTCTTGCGGCAGGCGTGACACTCGATCGGTACACGGCGAACGTCAGGTCGTTACAGCGGCAGATACGAGGATCTTTGACGGGGCGGTCGCACGGGCCGACGTACAAGGTGCCGTGGCTTGACGCAAAGTGCAAGGAGATGCGATCGACGATTATGCACTTACGGTGTTACCGTATATAAACGGGGCCCGTATAAGCCCCGGCGCGGGTATGCACGGCGCACGTATAGCGCGCGGACCAGGCCACGAGAGCAATGTATCTTCCTCCGTGACATTGGGGCCCGCGCTAATCGCGCGACAATCTTCGCCGCGACGAGCGAACTGGCGCGAACCCCGGAGCAGGAGGATGGAGGAGAACACCGACACACCGACTTAAGGCGGTGCACAACTACCAAGACGGAGAGTTTATGGAGAAATTGGGATTAACGCCTAGGGAATTGGACTAGCCTAACTTGACTAGAGGTCGCTACTAGCGCTTCGAAAGTAATCAAGAGTGCGCCACTTTTGCTTGTGTTTCTTTCGATCTCCATTTTTCAAAGGTATTCTACGAATAATTTAATTAACCGTGTGTGTGTATCTTTTCTGTGCTATTTATAAAAATTAACAAAGTTGAAGATACAGATTAAACTTCCGGAATTTGAAATGATATTAAGACGATATTTCTCTTCCTCGAAACGAGGCTATTTTTCAGTTGAATAACCTGTAATCGACAAGTTTAAAATGGCAGTTATTGGAATACCTATTCTGTGGCTTACTACTCGAAAGAGAAGGGATGAAGAGGAAACGTGGTGACGTGGTGAAAAATGCGACCCGATTCGTATCTTCGTGTTCATCGATTCGTATCGTTCTATTGCGTTCGATACATTGATATAATAAATTGACGAATCGGCCGGTTCCTTGGACTTTGTTACCTTCGCGATAATTTACGAGATTAATTCATCAGTGAAACACGGATATCGTGCGCTTATTATTTACAAGGCGTCCAATTAAGGATGTACAATTTCCAACGAACTGAAATTTCACTTTTACCCTACTTTCATTGTCGTATAAGCGTTCCTTCTCTCGAATTCACG
The DNA here is from genome assembly GCF_003254395.2 of Apis mellifera. Taxonomy (NCBI): domain Eukaryota; kingdom Metazoa; phylum Arthropoda; class Insecta; order Hymenoptera; family Apidae; genus Apis; species Apis mellifera. The sequence goes on from NC_037653.1 coordinate 3,945,400, forward strand.
TAGTGATTTTTAGCTTGCAGATCCGTGAAAGTTCCTCCTTGAATAACAAAAGCGGCCATCGAAACAATGGATGTTCCCGGAATATTTTCTATAATCGACGATTTGATTTCGAAAGGGATTAAGGATTAATCCTTAATTTCGAACCAATGTAACGGAATATTAAGAAGCTTTCGCTTCTTGGAAAATGAGAATAATTTCTCCTTCCGGCGGACGAGAGTGCAACTGAAATAAGAGATATCACATAATTTCTTTTCTTTATTTTTAACATTATTTACATATATATATCTATATATATTATAAACTTATCAATGCCAAATTTTATTAAAAATAGGAAGATAATACTTACTGAAGAGAGTATCCGGTCGAATGCTTGAGGTAAAAGGAAAAAGTGAAGGAGAGAAAGAAGAAGGATGCCAGAAGAGGACGGTGAAAAAAAAGAAGTAGAAGTGGAAACATTGTGAAGAGGAGATAATCGCGTGTGCGAATCGGAAAAAGGAGGACGCAAGAAGAAGAAGAAGAGGAGGAGGAGGAGGAAAGATAGTCGCCCGGTCCGACGCGAGACTAAACTGTTCGCGGTGATATCTCGAAGCTCTTCGAGCAAAGGACAATCGTATAATTAGATGTCCTGGCGGAGCCTACACAATATCCACAGGGAAGATACATTGGCGGCAGGTTAGGCATATTCCAGGGGATGCGTGTAGAGTAGAGTAGATAGAAGCGATCTCGAGAGGCTGTATCGGCCGGCAATCGGCGTGTTCAGCAGAGTAATCGATGCTGGAATGCGGGTAGGAATGCTCGAACTGGTCGACGAACGGGATCACCCGGATGCTGGCCGTTTGTCTTTAACCGAACGTTTAAAAATCCCGCTTTTCGGCCACGCGACCAATCTCCGGTTCCGCTTGAAGATAGGCTTTGCTTTCCATTTCGATTATGTTTTAATTCTTTAACTATATGCAATTGAAATGAGAAATAATTTTTGGAAAATCATTCCTTTTTAAAAGCACATTTTAGACATAGAAAATATATTGTATATATTGTAACTTTATTGTAACTTTAGTTTTGCAAAGATATATTTTAATACGAGGTTGGTTATAGGTTATAATTGTCCTTAACAGCTCGCTAGAATCTCTGTTGTATGCGTCATGTGTATAAACTGGAACGTATCGGTATATGGATAGAGAATCTTGTTCGATTTTTTGGAAAATCATTCCTTTTTAAAAGCACATTTTAGACATGGAAAGTATATTGTATATATTGTAACTTCAGTTTTGTAAAGATATATTTTAATAGGTTGGTTATAGGTTATAATTGTCCTTAACAGCTCGCTAGAATCTTGTTCGATTTTTTAGAAAATCATTCCTTTTTAAAAGCACATTTTAAACGTAGAAAGTATATTGTACATATTGTAACTTTATTGTAACTTTAGTTTTGTAAAGATATATTTTAATACGAGGTTGGTTATAGGTTATAATTGTCCTTAACAACTCGCTAGAATCTCTGTTGTATGCGTCATGTGTATAAACTGGAACGTATCGGTATACTGGATAGAGAATCTTGTTCGATAGAGGATGAAAGGTCGACCGAGTGGCCGCGTGTGCACGGCTCTGCGGAGAAATTGAATATTCACGTTGCGTGCGGAGGGCGCAGCCTTAGAGAGCAGCGAGTCGTCTGAAAATATCGTAGTTCGCGACCATTTAGATCGTGTATTCCCTCTAATTTTTATTCCCCCGTCGATAAAGATCTTATACACGATTTCCCTCCTGGAAAAAAAAAAGTACCATAAAAAGGAACTGGGCGTCGGATTATAAATCAGATATTGTTAAATCGGGAACGATACGAGTTTGAATATTATAACGGAGGAATCGAAATTAAAATTCTTCGAATCTATCTTGTAGCGTGTACCGAAAGTATTAAAAAAAAAAAAAAAAAAAAAAATCACTTTGAGATCGAGCGAGCGAATACGAATTTCTAATCTTACCACTCTATCTTTGTCAATAAAAATAACGAAGAATTGTAGCGTTTATATTCCCTATTTGCTTCGCAGGCGAAGCGATAGAGGATGATTTTCTTAACACACGTTTGCGAGAAAACACCTCGAGCGTGTAACGAACAAATACTGTAATTACGGGCGTGCAAATATATTTTATATTTATATATATGCAGGGAAGGAGGATAGCACGCGTGTCAACGATACGGGCGATTACCGCGGTTGTATTAATTCCGATAAAAAATTGCGGAAGCCAGCAGCTGCGGTGGCGCTCTCTATCGAGAAACAGAACTGGTCAGATACGGATCTATCGAACGCGCCTATGCCGCTATGCGGAGCGCACGCAGCGAGGCAGACCCGTAATTTATTTGCTGGCGGCCGCCTACCTTCCAACTTCAATATAATCATTATAATTATTGTCTCCCCTTCAAATCGAGGTTCGATAATCATCGCCTGTGTATTTGTTACACAGGCTCGCATTAACGGGCAGAGCGTACAAAGCACCCCGTTTCTTCGAACCACGAATCCGTCCTTCTGTTTCACCGTTTCCATTGTTCTATCCCCGGTTCGTGTTGCTTCTGCGTGGCGGCGGGACACGAAACTTCTACCTCGGGCGGGGGAAGGGGGGGGGGTGAGCATGGCGGTCTGGTGTGATTGTTCCTCTTTTTCTTTCTTTCTTTCTTTCTTTCTTTTTCTTCTTTCTCTCGCTTTTTCTCGCGGAAAGAATTGTTGGAACGTAAGAACGTAAGATTTGGAGGATTCCCGTAGGTGGACGGAAAATAATGGATCACGCGAAGCCCGTTTCGTAAACTTGGAATATGAGCGAACGTTCTTCTTCGAAAGGGATTTATTAGAAATAAGAACAAGATTTAGATTAGCTTCAAAAAAAATCTAGCCATTTTAAAATTGAATTTTCTTTATTGTCCCCTTTAAGATAAAAGTTTCTCATTTTTTGAATATCGAAAATTTCTTGAAAATCATTGAGGTGATAAAAAAACCACGAAGGAAAAAAAAAAGCAACTCCACGTTCGTCCACTATTTATCGGCCACTTTTCGTCGATGTTCGCGATAACCTGCGGCATCGCATTCGACCTCCGGTATCGCGTTCTCGTTCGTCGGCGTAGCCGGCAATCGCGACATTATAAATTGCGACGATCCATTCACCGTGTTAATTTGTCCGCTTTTCAATTAGCGGGAGAGCGAGTTCGGCGATGGCGGCGAATAAATTGAAACGATGCTGCTCACGAGAGAGCCTCTCTGCTCGTGACTTTCTAAATTCACCATACGTGTCTCTTCTTTCTACGTGTGTGTGTACGAATATGGGTTTGTGTGTATATGGGAGTGTTAGCCCCCATATTAGCAGCGGGCGGTGTTGCGCCGTTGCCGTTGCGGTATCCTAGGTGTTTTCACCGACAGGTGGAAGAAACTCCTCGCTTCCTATTTCTTGGATTACTTCCAAAATTCATTCTGGCGGCGTATCGATGCCTAGAAAGCGCCGCAGTATAGGATACGGGAGAAATATTTCTCGCTTTATTAGTCTTCTAGCTCTTCTGAATTACGATATTTAGGTATATCGAGTTTTTCGTTCCTTCCATATCTGGTCAAAGATAATATTTTTCGAATATTTGACTCTCAGTTTCTTTTCTTGCCTTTGCTTGCTTCTATTTATTAAAAATAAAAATCGAATGATTGATATTAGAATTTAGGTTAGGAAAAGTTAGGTTAGAATTTTATAACATGGAAAATTTCTTAAAATAAAGTTTCAGGGATAAAAATAAAATTACTATCGATATCTGTAGCTTTGAATTTTATTTTGTATCTAATCTCGTAAATGGGTCTTTGAATTAGATTGGGAAAAAGAATCGTTTCCATTTGATCGATCGTGGAAACGTTCGACCAACAAAGATTCACGGAACATTACGTGCGTTCCCCTGTTTACGTGTTCAACTGTCACGCTACCTGTTGTAAATACTTTAAACCTCTATCTCATGTGTTTCTCGATCGTATATCTCCGGCAGACGAACAATCGTAAAAATTTCAAGACGTTTGACGCGGATCGTGTGTACGTATCGAGATACGAAGGAAATGAAACGCGCATCCGTCTTGCGCAGCTCACGCGAGAGGTACTACGCGAGTCGTTGAACAATACCATATATATATATACACATCTAATCAACCGTACCGAATTGAAATCATTTTGAAGAATTGTGTATAATGGATCGAGCTGCGAGCTTTCGTGCCAAGATTTGATGAATTCGCGGTATTGACACACACACGTGACAGAATAATTTCCATGGAAAAACTTAATATTCTGTCATTCAAAAAGCAACGGCTCGGACGAAGTTGGCTAGGAAAGGGAAAGGCAAGTTGGTGCCGGGCCACCTGCAGGCAACTTGGGAGCGTCACGACGCCGCCGTCGCGGCGAGTTACGGCCACAAATCACGCAATTCGTAATTGCCGCTACCAACTACACGATTTCATGTAAGGGGGAGGGACACACCGGGTTGGCTGCACACGTGTGGATGGAAATCCATAAACATCGATTGCCTTTGCGTTCACGTGGAACGTCGAAGCCTCGAACGCTGGCGAAACGCTAAATATTTCCGTATCGTGATCCGCGGTTACCATGAAACCGCGGCAAAGTTCTTTGAATTCGCGCCCACAGTCGATTGAGAGTCGTTGGAGATACGTTCCAATATTTAACGCATATACATAAGAATAAGGATATAATCTCTTCTGTGGATCAAAACCTAACCTAACTTAATAGTACGTACGCATTTATTTCATACATTTATTATACCAACAAACAATCGCATTTTTTTATATTGTAATCTTTAACTCACTGACTTGAAATTTAGAATTATATTTTTTATCGAAAATATTAAAAGAATCTATCTAGGATCCAAATATCTCAATTTGAAACGCGCTAGTTTAATTTTTATACGATAAATTACGAAAAATTACGAAAAATTAGGAGAATATCGTTGAAAAATCGTTGAAATTTAATCTTGGTTTCGTTTCGAGAAAAAAAAATATGAAATATTCTGTTTCTCGCGAAAGCAGCACGAGGCAAGGCGATTAGGTTTCTAGTTCAACAGCATCGCGCCGTTTGTTACACGTGACCCCGGATGGCGTGGGGTGTGAGAGTGCAACATTGTAACCAACACACTGCAATTTCCGCGGCGATATATTATGCTCGCGTTCCGAGACATTACTTTGGCCTCCGTCGATGTCGATGTAACGCGGCTGATCGCGGCCGGGGGGATTTTGATTTCTCACCGTTCCTCTCGTTGCCTTTTGTGCACAAGAAGAAGAAATCGACCGTTGATAATATAGGCGAGCGTTGCGTACGCGATTACGATTGATTATCCCATCCAATACCCGCCGTGATCGATTACCTGTCTCAATAATGACACAGCCGTGCTTCATTTACATATCAAAGGATGTAGTTTTCTCGCAAAACTGAAATTGAGATATCTGTAATTGCTTCGAAACAACCTATTATCTTCGAATTCGTGATTAATGCGATTCGAGTATATTTAAGTATATATATATATTTATTTTCCGATTTTCAATCAATAAAACCACCCCTTTTGATTAAAATCGTGAGAATAAAAATTGGCTAATTTCTCATCTTTCAATTTTCAGTTTCAAAGTTTTCGTATTTTATCTCGTGATCGGAATTGATATTGATTTGGAAAAAAATTAATTCTTATTCTGTTTGTAATTATATCTAAAAAAAATCGATTATTTTTCGAAAGGGAATTATATATATTAATAATAATATATTCGGATAAATTATCTCAATTTTAAAATGTTTGAAACAATTCTGTACGAATTTCTTTAAACTTTATTCCAATAAATTTAGCCTATTCGAAAATTGGAATATGGAAGAAACGTGAAAAAAAATGTTAATAATAGACCGTCCGATATCGGTATAATTAAATACTCGTATCGTAAATGGCTCTTGCAAATTATATAAATCAGCCTTTTACTTTTAATTTAAAATAATCGTAGAAATGTTTAAAAAAATGATAATACAAACTTGATATACTCGGTATACTTAATACGATGTACTCATTTCAGATATATAATCGCATGAACGTCATACGAATAATTAGAAGAAATTATAATATCGCTATTTCTACTATCATTAAATTACTTTAAAAACTTTTTAACCGTTATAAAAAGACATCTACGTAAGTACGATAATATTATTTATACTTGCATCGCTACGGAATATATTTTCGCGATGGACGTCCACGATTGGTCCGCCGGGCGGCCAATCGCGAAAGAAATGTCGCGCGGAAAATTTGAATGTGTTATCTCGCGTAAGAATCGACGCGTCCAACCAGCTCTCCACGTCATCGCGTAGTATATCACGCGCCGCGTCGGAACGTGTTACCATTGTAACACGCTCGTTCCTGGGGCAATACATTATAGCAGCATTCGCGTCCGCGGTATATTAGTCGGTACTCCTTTTAACTAACACGACCGCCGCGTAGCGTCGCTCTCGTTCCTAAAAGCTTTCTCCGTTCGTAATTATACTACGGATATACGCGAAATCGAAACAACGATAATAACCACCAAAAGAGAAAGATTTCTCTAGAAAACTACTCCTTTTCGAAATGATAGGGGATTCTCAAGATCTGTAATCGAAATCGAGTTCCGATTTTAATTTTACCGGATCGGTATGAAATCTTCCGAAACACGAATAAGAAGATATATCGAAATGTTCTATAAGTTGTTTATAATGGTATATTCTTCTGCCTTTATCTAAATCAAAGATTATAAGTCATGATTATGATGTGAAAAGATGAGAGATTAAAAGTGGTCAAATCACTGTTTGTTATTAATTAGACTTCAATGCTACTTTTATAATTATTTTTATCCAAATTTTTATCCAAGAAGAGGCAGAATTTGTAATATTATGTACATTGTTCCTATAGTTTTATGTATTATGAAATGTTCTTTCATTTCTAACCTTATTCGATTTCGAAGGTCATTGGTCACACGTGATTGCACCTCGACGATTGCATTCATTCCATCTGAAAAATAAAATGTCACTCTGCTTCTTTAAGATATATTATTAACGAGCGTATTATTGCTCGCTTCCGAAAAATAGATATTAATTTGTAATAATTGCAGAAATTCCGCACGTTCTCTCCTTGACCATGTACATGGATTTTTCTCGAATTCGTGTGACACATAGGGGTACCAGTATAATTTCGCATAATCGACTCTGCTGCGTTTTTGTTCCCCGAGATTCTCTCAAAAAATAAGTGGGCGCGTTCCTTGGGAGGCATAGGTGTGCCGTCGGCCGCGCGTATGTGTGTGTGTGTTGTATCCGGCGGCCGGTGTGGGTGCGTCTGTGTGTGTTTCCCTCGCGCTCCTTCCTCCTTCGCCACCGCCGCTGCCTTCCATCGTATCAACATCGCACTTCATAATCCTGCCAGTGTTTCTGCGCGTCTCGATCCGTTACCTCAACCGCGCGATCGACTCGTTCTCTATGCCTCGAATCCTCGAGTCCAGCGTTCGTGTTTACGTTTATCCCTTTTCTTATCTCGATTCGCTCGCGTGTCATTGGCGCGAGTCAATGTTGACGTTTCAATCGGTGGTGTGTGTCCCCTGATGGATAGAAGCGAAAACGGATCCTTCGAACCGCGCGATCAAGATCGACCTGTGTGCTTCGATCGCCAACAACGTGACTAACGATGTAAAAGGTATTTTTACCGAGACGGATATATCTATCTTTGTGTAACGTTTCGAATTATTTTTTTTTTTAATACGCATGCGAAACTGATTATTGAAAATTAATTATTAAGTGAAATAAGAGAGAAGACCGGAATCGTGATTTATTCAATAAATTTCTTTTATATCGTTATTAGATTTTATTTTTTTAAAATTGTTCGGCGAGGAAAAAATATTTAAACGTAGAAGATTTGCTACAGAAAGCAAGGCGAAAAACATTGGTTACAATTTGTTCTGGGGGCGAGGCCCTACCGAGACAGAGTAAAAGGAATTGCATCGAAAGACGTTCCGACTGAGGGGGCCCCGCCACTTTTGAGCCTCGCCGAACGTCCGGAATACTTATCTCGAAATAGATCGCGAGAATTTCGAGACGGAGGCAACCGGCCCTGCAAAGGGAGGAGCCCAGTTGGAATGCTCGGTGGGCAAAGATTTTTCCTAGTTAAAATACACGGGCGACAGTTTCTTCACGCGGTGCCGATATATCAGACAATACGCGTTACCGTCGTGCCAAAGTGAAACACCATTTCTATACGTCAGGCATCGAGCCAGCGCAGTTGTTGCACGACGCTTGGAACCACCGTGGCTTTCGTCTTTCTTGACCCTCATTTTTTGATATCGCTTTGAACTCGTATTCTACCAGCGTTATTGTGACCGGGGTCGTAAATCTGCCCGATGTTTTAAATTGCTTCAATTTGACAGTGGCCCTTTTATTTTTTCTTTTTTCTCTCTCTCTCGTTGATTCCGATCCACCCGTTTTAACGCTATATATAATACGGGTATTTGTCCGGACTATGGCGATTTCTGGAATTATAAATACGAAACGATCGATAAGAATAGAGAAATCAAACTTGGAACTTCATTTCGAGATACTATTTCTCCATACATCGAACTATTAGTCGTAAATACTTCGAAGGATTATTCAAAAAATTTGAAGAAGAAAACGGTTGCGTTGTAAGAATATCCTCTATATCCTTTATATCGGTATAGAAATATGCCAGGCAATAACTCGCTCGAAGTTAATTGGTCGCTCGGCCATCAAACGTTACGGTTACCCCCACCACTCGACTCGCTTCCATCATTGTGCAAGGTATCTCTTATTTTCCCCCACCCCGGCTCCTTCTCGAGTATATTATAAAGTATATAAGAAAATTGCGATATTTAGTGTTAAAAGATCGGCTCCCAGCGAGCGATTATTAATTTCCAATTCCATTGTGTTAACGCAGCCAGCCCGCTCGAAAGCCCGCTCGACAAGGGGCTTTTAATCTCGATTAAAAATTCGTCTGTAATTGCAAACCTTCTCTATGAGAAATAGCAGCAGCCAGGCCAATCCGGTGGAGGAGAAGGAGGGTAAAAGCGTAGGGTGGGTGGGAGGCTAGACGCAATTTGCCCTGCGGGACCCGTGGGTGGTTGCTCGATTCTTGGTCGTGTTGTGCGGGATTGGTCAGACGTCTGACAGTTGACGGATGACGAGCCGGCCTTTCAGTCCTCTCCCCTTTTACGCCCTCGACGCGAGGCTTTAGTCCCAGGTTCGGTTTCCTGCCACGTCCATTATAGGGCCGTGAGGCAAGGCCTGCTGAACCGGGCGTAACGGGATTATTAACTGAAATAGGCGTATAAGTCATGCGTCTTCGTCTACCCCTCCCCCCCCTCCCCATCTCCATTCCTCTATTTTTTACGCGCATTCTTTTTCTCGTCCACTTTCAACGGTCGTGTCCTGTTCCCACCGGTGTGTAGAAATCCTCTTGGAAATTAGAGAAATTCCCCCTCGTAAGCCGCGAGAATTCTCGGCGATGGTTACGAGGATAAGAAGCGGCACGCAGTCGAGATGCAAATCTCGATACCGCTCGTGGAAACATTAAAAAAATAATCTCCATTTCTTCTTCGCTTTCGATTCGCTCGTTCACGACGAATTTCCTCGATTATTGCATTTAATCTTATTATTATTCTTAAATTCGCGAGACGAAGGGATGCTAATTTTTATGATGAAAAAATTTTCTACAATCGTAATGCAAAAGTAATTCTTAATCTATCGATCAATCTTTATCATCGATTCAATTTTCTCTTGGAATATTCATGCAATGCGAATTATACGATTCGATCATCCGGTTACATTGCAAAGTACATTTTTCAATAAGCATGGCGAGAGAGAGCATGGTTGAACGAGACGGTGGTCGATAAGCGGATTGTCGGATTGCGATTTTTCGATGTTGAACGCGCGATAAAACCGGGTGCGCTGGTTTGCACGATGATGCGAATCTAGAAGCGACGCGCGAAACGTTCAGCAACAGAATCCACGCTTCGTGGTCTCGCGTTCAAAGGAACGACGCGATGTAAGAGGTATATACACCAGTGTCACGTTTTATCTGGCCTGCGATCGGGACTATGCGCAGCACCGATTGCGCGAAACTGCTGCGTGGCGCTCTCGCGCATGCCTGGACAAGCGTATAACCTAACCTCTCGTTGCAACCGACAAACCGGTTGTTGTACTTCTTGTTGCGATTTCCTGCTCGTGGAAAAAATCAACGATAAGCAGTTTTCCGATTAAAATTTGATTTCTTTTTTTATTTTCTTTCTTTGAGCCGAGCTAACCAAGCTACGTGCGTTTTCGATAGAGGTTGTGTGTGCAGCACACGTATCACACGAGAGTTGGAAGTTAAACGGGGAACTCGTGCGGGAAATTATAGCCGTTTCTCGATGATTCTTACCGCGAGATAACACGACGATTCGCCGACTCGTAACGAATCTCGATGCTCTTTTTTATTGTGTGGAAAAAAATGAGGAATCGGAAGGTGTCTGACAAAGCGTCCCGCTGCTCGTTTTTTTTTCTTTTTTTCCTTAACAAAGTACAAATAACTCTGTGGTAGGTAGAGTAGTAAATCGTTCCTTCTCTGCGCGTCATTTATGGCTGTACGACGAGCACGATAAACGTCGCATACCATATAATGGTACTATACAACGATGTAACAGGAACAACAACGAATAAATGAGAAGTAAATTAATTCAGTAGCGGGGCGATTGGCGTGTTTTGCACGAGGGATGGCCTAACGTGTTTTAAACCACTAATTAAGATTATTCCACAAGTTTATCGCGTTCTTCCGTAAGCGGTGTGTCGACTTCTCTCATTGTGCAGTTTTGGTGGAAGTTCGTGATGCGTGAGAAAACGGACACGAACTGGCATCTCGGCTTATGCCACGATTAAATCTCGTTTCACTACTCTTATGTTCATCGTTGTGCGTGTAAAAACGGTTATATGGGCTAATTGGTCGTCGTCGTCGTCGATCCCTCTTTTCTTCTTTTTTCCCCCCCGCTTCTCGTGCGATCTCTGCCGTTTTTCTTCCTTTCTTTCTTTCTTTCTTTCTACGTTCGCTTCTTTTTTGTCGTCACGTCACAATTTCCTCCTGCTCCGACGCCTGTGAGTTACTGCATCCATGAGGCGTATTACTACCTGTCGAACTTGACTCGGATACTCTACCTTGGCCTATCATTTATCATCTCATTTTATAGTCGACTGATCGTGCTTCTCGCTGAATCGCCTATAGCATTTATTCCGGATTAAGCTTACCAATACTCTCAATCATGCGTGTCCGTGCGTTTAAACGTTGATTTTCAAAGTTGATTTGTTTCCTCGTTCGGGAAAAAAAAAATCTCAATTTTTTTCTCCAACTTTAAAAAAAAATAATAATAATGATAAATAACCAGAAAAACGCGAGAGAGGAAATATCGCGGCAATTTAATAGGGAACAAATTAGAAAACGTCACCTTGCGCGTTGAGATACGATCAAAAAATTGGCTAGTGTGTGATTTAATTCGAATTGCCTGGACAAGTTATTCAACGCGCGACCGATCGTCTAATCGTTATTCAATCAATGCCCGACATTTTGTGCAGCGCGTAAGAAAGGTTAGAAGCTCCTTGACGCGAAACGGTTGCGTGCCTTCACGCGCACTCTATTCCGAAACCGTTCTTTAATAATATACTTTAACACCTCGCTGCCTTCGCCAAAGGTGTAGACCACCCAAATGTATACCGGTAGAACGATTTTGCTTCGCCAATGGTGGTGGCCCTGATTGGTATTGCGGTGGAACGACGTAACGAAACGTGCAAACAAACAACAGTGGGTTAACCGAGTTGATTGATAAGCAGCGCCACGCGCCATTCGACGGACAAATACGAGCGTTGAAAAGGCGACAGGACCGCCCGCGGACTGTGTACGTTAACCTATCTGTACGAGCATTCTCCTAACAAGGATACACCGGGGAGTTGTTGAAAAACGGTGTGTCGTATATTACAGTGTGGAAAAACGTGGTAGTGAAAATGTTAATAATCAAGGAAACAGCGGTTACCGGTGGGGAAAAAAAGTGTGCGTGCGTGTAATCGGTAGGCAGCGCCATGCTCCTGCCATATTCCTTTCCGAACATCGAATCGGAAAAGGCGGCAAGACTGACCGTTGTTTCATGGCATATTATACGGCGACATTGTGTACGCAAGAACGATTTACGCTTTTCCCGTCTTTTTCGAGTTTTCTATTCGCGTCAAGATGTTCCACGTACCGATGGTATAGCATATGTACTGCGGGATCGTTGATTTATCGTTGATCGCGCGAGGAATTTCACGAATACGTTTGAACGTTTTTTTTTTTTTTTGTGAAAGTAAAAAGAATCGTAATGCAAATTATTGTGATATTTGTAAAGTCGGAAACGATACACGGTGAAGATAATAGGGAAAGAGACAAGAAAGTTTGAAACTGAAAAGTGGATTTCGAAATCGATATTTGTGAAACTCCATACATTGTGAATTCTTCTCGTTCGGATCGTTCGGCGAGTATAACTTTAATTAGCATCTCGTACTAAACGTATGCACAATTTGTCCGATATTCGATGTAAATAACGAATATCGTTGCCCGTAGAAATCCTCGGTTGCGGATGGTTATTTGCATACATGAATATTGAGGCATCGATATCGGATTAAGTGACAACTATCCGAGATAATTGCTTGAAAAAAAGATCCGATAGCGCGTGTGTGTGTGTGTGTGTATATATACTCGGTCCAGGCATCTGTTCGATTTCCGATGCGATCCAAAAAGGAACCGGTTATCGAGAACGATCGTATTACGTTAACCATTTTTCCCTGTAATCGTGATTTCGTCGCTGCCGCGTCCATTATGCAAATTGAATCGATGCTATTCTCGACTCTTTTATCTGGTCACTTATCGGTGGAAACGATCGTCCAATGATTTTTATTGGCACACGTGCCACCGAACGTTCCCGAAGTTTTCCGGAGAAGTTCCCGCCAACACGAGGTTTGGCCACCTATCGAATTGGGCAGGAACCACGGAGGAAACGGATGTTCCGGAAAAGCTCGAGAGATGGCGTGCCGCGTGTGATTCGAGGTCGACACTACGAGACACACCAGCTGTTTCCGTGCTGCCACCTTCAGTGGCCCGCGCAAAATGAAGGCGGTACTGACCTGCGCGTGTCCCGCACCATCATAACACAAGCTGAACGCCATGCTGTTGCAAGATTTATGGGCCATATCATGGCGCGGCATCTAAACGATTATTTGCTGTTAAACGTAAACGGCTTATAAAAACGAGCCTGCATAATAGAGTAAATATAGGCTCGATGTTCGGCCCAGGATAAATTTATAGATCCACTTAAGACGATCTTGTATCGACGCACTGACCAGTAACCCCTTAACCCTGACAACAACTGTTCGAAACATTGTACAACCTTTGCAGAAACTAGTATTTAAGGTTACTTTATTTTCTCCTTTCTTTTTTCCGCGATCAAAATTAAATCAATCTTTTTTCTTCTTCTTCTTCTTTAACTCAAATTAAGTGAAATTTATTTTTTTTCGTTTCGTTCGAAGATATATTATTATTCATCGAATCGAAATTGACAAATTCATCTCTTTCTTTCTTTTCTTTTAATCTTTTTATCGACTCATGTAAAATTAATATTTAGAAAGGGAGAAGAACAAATCGGACAGAGCCAACTCGATCAGACGATATTTGCATTCGTCGATCGTCTTGCTCGTACATCAGACGCGTGTTTAGAAAGACAATCGTAGTGTGCCTCCTATGAAGAACGATAATTTATTAAACGGATACGTCATCGCCCTGTTGCGATACTTGTGCGTTTCCCTCATTGAGAATCAGAAGAGTGAATCGCGGGCATTTGAATAACAAACGGTATGCAAATTCGATAGCCCCGCAGTCGTTTAAACCCTCCCCCTCCCTCCTCTCCCCCCCGTGCGAATTTTCTATGCCACAAAATCCGAAAATATACTCGCGTCCATTCCCGAACACGCGTCTTCGATCATTCTACTCGATTTAATCAATTTATTATTCGAGCCGTTAAAAACATTTTCGCGGTAATAAATCGATATTCTTTTCTCGAATTTATATTTCTTCCTCCCCTTAAATACTCGGACACGGAAGGAGCTATTGATATATTCTGGATATATAATTGTCAAAACAACTGTCTTAATCTTTCTCTCTCTCTCTCGATTGTCTCTAGAATTTTACATTTTATTTACGGATCACTGAAATAAAATTAACCTCTCGGACAATTTTTCGTATATTAATTAAATTTTTATTAACTCTAATTCGCAATATACAATCGTTTTCTAATTTTTTAATATTTTAATTGGTAAATAATTTATACAATCTTTCAAACATCAACGATGCGTGTAAAATATAAAGAAACTATTCGGTCGATGAACAACTAGCTATTTTTTTTTCCCCCTCACGCGCATTTACATACGCAAATGCGAAATGTTAGTTTTAAAATTGTTCGAAATTATCGGCGATCCGACGGCGGTTCGCGTAAGCGGCTATATCGAATAAATTACCATATAAATAGGGTTACGATGTTACTTCGATCGTACTTCCTTGTAGAACCAACCTCCTCCTCTCCTCTCCTCTCCTCCCCTTCGTTCGTTCGTTAATCCGGCCCGAGACTACCACCGCTCAGAAATATACCATCGGCAGGGAAACCTCTTAAACGTTTCTATTCTTACATCTCGCGGCATCTCCTCGCCCCGATAGCCTTTCCTTTACGAGGAAGATTTTAATTAAGCCGCCCGCCCTTCCAATGTTTCGTCTGATTGGCCGGGCTAATCCCCCGGTTCCGTAGAAAATTTAGGGCTTCCCCTCGCGAAAGAAAGAGACTCTCGACTTTCGGGTTGCGTGCTCGCCCGTTAACATTTTTTCGCGGCCTACTAAGAAAATTATAATGATTTATCGACCGATAAATAAAATCCACCCTTCCCACCGGGGAAACCTGGCATTCATCTTGTCGCTGACGTCGCCGCGCTTCTCTCGTGGACAAGCTCGGTATTTTTAACGGGCGCGTGCCTCCGCTTCGATTCTTTTTTTTTTTTTTTTTTTTTTACTTTCGATTTTGATCGCAAAGATACATTTTCTCTTCCTAGTTTTTTCTTGAGATTTTTTTTATTGTTTAGCGGCTGAACGTAATAAATTTGTAAAATTAGACGAAATGATTCGATAAAAATTTTTCGTTTTCGCACGAATCCATAAAAGTTGGAAATTAAGAGAGAGAGAGAGAGATATAGACATCTTCCTTTTTGACAGACCTGTATTTTCCACGCCACGGGGAGGGGGGAGGGGAAAAAGCAGTTTGTTCAGCTTTTGACGAGTTTCTTCTTCCGAAAGGAAAGGCCGGTCGACATTTTTGTCCATCATCATGGAGGAGCAGTTGGGAACTGTCGGTGGGTGGGAAAGTTTCTGACCTGGCGGAGGTGGTGGGGATGAAAGGAAGGTGGCACGTCAGGGGATGACATCTAAATCTCCCTTTTCGTTTCACGCTCACTGCCCGCCCTTTCCCTCGCTTCTCTCCCTTTTCTTCTCTTGTTCTCCCTTCTCCAAGGGGTGGGCTCTTTCGGTACACTCTCTCGCAAAATCTTTCTCCGTTCTTTAATTCCTTAATTCTTTAATCCTTACGCGTGAATTTTTTTCCTTTTTTTTTTTTTACAAATTTTTCGACAGTAAATTATCAAGTATATTTTTTTCTTTTTTTCTTTACAAATTTTTCAATAGTAAATTATCAAGTATATTTTTTTCTTTTTTTCTTTACAAATTTTTCAAAATTATCATGTATATTTTTTTCTTTTTTTCTTTACAAATTTTTCAAGAGTAAATTATCAAGTATATTTTTTTCTTTTTTTCTTTACAAATTTTTCAACAGTAAATTATCAAGTATATTTTTTTCTTTTTTTTTTTTTTACAAATTTTTCAATAGTAAATTATCAAATATATTTTTCCATGTTGATACTTGTATTCGTTATCTCTCCATGGAAAAGACTTCACTATATTCGTTAATTTATATTTACATCTCTCGTTCAAATCAAGTGATTGACGAAGAATTTAATTTTTACTCTCCCCCAATTTAGTCTAATATTAATAAAAATTCAAGAGAAAATTTATTCTAATATTAATTCTAATATTAACAAATCAAGTGATAGAAGAATTTAATTCGATTTCTACCCTCCCCCAATTTATCCTAATATTAACAAAAATCTAAAAGAAAATTTAGAAAAATTTAGAAAATTTATTAATCCTAATATTAACAAATCAAGTGATACGAAGAATTTAATTTTTATCCCCAATTTACAAAATTAATATTAACAAAAATCCAAGAGAAAATTTATCCTAATATTAATTTTAATATTAACAAAATAAGTAATACAAAAAATTTAATTTCTACCCTCCCCCAATTTACAAAATTAATATTAATAAAAATCCAAGAGAAAATTTTTAATCGATTAGCAAAAATAAACAAAGCGCAAAATTTCTCTTCTGATCCCGCTTTCGATTTCTACCCTCCCCCAATTTACCCTAATATTAACAAAAATCCAAGAGAAAATTTAGAAAAATTTAGAAAATTTACCCTAAATTTATATATAATATAATATTAATCCTAATATTAACAAATCAAATAATACGAAGAATTTAATTCGATTTCTACCCTCTCCCAATTTACCCTAATATTAATAAAAATTCAAGAGAAAATTTACTTTAATATTAACCCTAATATTAACAAATCAAATAATACGAAGAATTTAATTTCTACCCTCCCCCAATTTACAAAATTAATATTAACAAAAATCCAAGAGAAAATTTTTAATCGATTAGCAAAAATAAGCAAAGCGCAAAATTTCTCTTCTGATCCCGCTTTCGATTTCTATCCTCTCCCAATTTACTCTAATATTAACAAAAATCCAAAAGAAAATTTAGAAAAATTTAGAAAATTTACCCTAAATTTATATATAATATAATATTAATCCTAATATTAACAAATCAAATAATACGAAGAATTTAATTTCTACCCTTTCTCAATTTACAAAATTAATATTAACAAAAATCCAAGAGAAAATTTAATCGATTAGCAAAAATATATAAAGCGCAAAATTCCTCTTCTGATTCCGCTTTCGATTTCTACCCTCCCCCAATTTACCCTAATATTAACAAAAATCCAAGAGAAAATTTACCCTAATATTAATTCTAATATTAACAAATCAAGTGATACGAAAAATTTAATTTCTACCCTCTCCCAATTTATTTAAATATTAATTAAATAAAATTATTAATTTTTTACCCTAATATTAACAAAAATCCAAGAGAAAATTTACCCTAATATTAATCCTAATATTAACAAAAATCCAAGAGAAAATTTAATCGCACCGATTAGCAAAAACAAACAAAGCGCAAAATTCCTCCTCCGATCCCGTTTTCGAGAACCAATTCTCACAGCGACGGAAAATGAAATCGTTCCGTAATCTGGATCGTAATCTTGCTCGAGAACCGGAGAATATATATATATATATATATATTTACGGTGGAGGGGGGAGGTAGGGAAAGCGAGAAGAAGTTCATTGTCGAAGGTTTTCCGGCGGGAGCCGGGTCTCCTACGTCGTTACGGTTTCACGCAAGCGAGCGAGCGCGCGGCCCGTCGGCGCTTTTATATTTTTACGGCGGGTGAAAGTTGGGCGAGGAGGGGGGAGGGGAAGAGTCGCCGCGACCGTGAAGGCATTCCCTAAGTTTCTCGCTGGAAAAACACAATAAGCTAGGTGAGCTCGAGACTCGACTCGAGTTTCACTTTTGCCCGCAAACTTTTGGGTCGAAAATCTTGGGGAAAGAGAGAAACGATGGAGAAGGATCCATCAGTTTCTGTTTCTATTAATCGTTATTAATCCGTGCGAAGAAGAAAGAAAGAAAGAAAGAAATAGTTTCGAATAGCTTGTTCTCTTCGATCCAATTGAAAAAGTGGAAGCAAGAGAAGGAAGAAGAAAATATCCTTCTTGATTAATTCATCTTTCCTATCTGAAAACTATATAGAGTTATTATCGATAGAATGTTATTTTATATATATATATACATGTCAATAACAAGATTTTTCGAAATGATGGATGGACGATTTCCGGAAGGAGGAAGGGGAAAAGGAGAATGAAAGATAAGAGGGAGAGGGTAGGTTATCGAAACACGTCGAGGCCGCGAGTTTCCACGTAAAACGCGCCCGCCCATTCTACGAAATCGTGCACGTGTGCAACGCCGGATTCAGCTGCCTCGTTCGGTTCACGAATGAATTATCGCCCCGCTCGGGGTTGGGCTCTTTCATTTCCAGTCCACGCGGTAGCTCCGTCCTTTCCTCCCTGTCCGCACCCCACCCTCGCCCACCGCCGCCCGGCCTCCCCCCTCCTCCTCCCGCCGCTTCTCCCGTATCGGCCGAGCCTGCCGTCAGCAACGCTTCCCCCTCCCCCCGTCCTCACCAACCTCGCCTCGCCTCGCCTCGTCTCGCCTCGTCTCGCTTCGCCTCGCCTCGCCGCCACCATCGCGCCACCATCTCCTCTCGCGCTCTCTCTCTCTCCGTCATCCCCTTTTCTTTTTCCATTTCCAGCGGAAAGATACCACCCTCCCCAATGTTTCTTTTTTTCTCTCTTTTTTATAGACTCGGGCGCTTTTCGTTAAACGTCCAAACGACTTCTCTCGGCCCCGGATTTTATTTATTAACGCTCTTGCGACGATCGGATAATTTCCAGCGAATTGAAGATTTGATCTGAGAGTTTTTTTTTTTGTAAGTGAATCGAGTAATTTTGAAAAAGAAAGATAAAAATTTTGTTTTATATATATTTGGAGGAAAAGTTTGAATTAATATATATATATATATATATATATTTTGTTTATCGAAATGATCGTTCGCGATTTTGAGAAATGGCGTCTGGAAGTTTCGTCCAAGGAACGATCTTTCGACGGAAAGCGGGCAGAGAGAGAGAGAGAGAGAGAGATTGGGAAGAAGGACCCGTCACAACAGCTGCTCTCCGCTCTTCAGAGAGCTGCGTGTTTCCAAACTCCTTCGAACAGGTTTCCTCTCGTCTCGATATTAATCGTATCTTCGAATAAATTTTAGAATAATAATTGTTAATCATATCTAGGAGATTTATTACGATTGTGTCTATTCATTGTGCGATAACGTTGAAAAAAGATTTTAAAAATTTTATTATTATATTGAATATAAATTATATCTCGTAGAAAGAATAATTATAATACAAAAACGAGCGTAATCGATAAAGAAAATGAATAATACAGTATTTTAATTTTATATTGTCAAAAATGTGAATAATTTTAAAAAAAGAAATTTTTTTAAAAATTGTAGATTTTAATCGCGTCGTGATCGTGACGCCATTGACGGTGGAGAATAAATGGGAAAAGTAGTCTCGTAGTAATGGGCGGTGTGTTTCTGGACGCAATTTAGTGGTTGTTTCCCTTCTCCGTAACCCCGGAGGGTCGGAGAAACGGGAGGAGAAGAATCAAAGGGAGAACGCAATCAATCGAATGTTTTCCTTCAGAACGATCGATCGCGAATGCGAGACGGGGATGGAAACACGAGACGAGGGTAAATTGAAATTCCGTGACACGGAAGGAACTTTGATTGGAAAAGGGACGGAGGACCCTTTGGCCAGAGAACGCTTGGCCAGAGTAACAGAAACGATCCGGACGAAATTCCATTATGTTACTCTTTCGAAAAAATTGCCGATATAAGCGTCGAAAAGTGAACCGAACATTGACAAACTTGATACGAACGTTAAAATTTTTACATTTGCTTTGGTAATCCTGTTCGTTTCACTATAAATGTAATAAAATAACATTAACAGGTATAATTGCATTAATACTTAAATTTTCATTCCTCGATTAATTAGTTTATAGGAAAATACTGTACTCTCCAATTCATATGCTACCAATATATGTTAATAACAACATAACAGTGTTATTAAACATATAAATAACACGTATCAATTACAAGAATAATTAAACATGTACCCATTTATCGTCAATGTTCTTTCCATTTTAAAATTATTTATTTCATCGAATCATAATCCTATTTAAATATCACAGGATTTTGTTTCGAAGAAAACAAGCAGAGAGAGAGAGAGAGAGAAGAGAAAAATAAATTCAACAAATTGTCTAGGAAAGTAACAAGGGTGACACCCTTTCAGAGGAGGGGCGGTTGGAAGTTTAATCGCGGATAGAAGAGGAAGAGTAATGGCGGGAAGAAGCGGGGATGGCGTCGAATTGAATGTTTTCGTTTTGAGGCGCGCTGTGCACGACTCGATCGAAGCGGGAAGAGTCCCTCGAACAGGGTAAATTGGAATTCCGCGACGCGAAGAGTGGCTCGGTTAGCTCGGTGGGCCAAACGGGCGGGCGGAAGGAGGGTGGGGGGAAGTATGGGCGCGAGGTGGGTTGGGGACGAGGCCAGGAAACCGAGGAAAACGCGGCGGTGAGAGCGGAGGGAGGGGGGGATATGGCGGTGGAGAGCGAGCGCGCGGCGGCACCCGAGGAAGGAATATTTACTGCCATCTTCTCTACCACTTACCCACAGATTCCCTGCCCGAACTTGTAAACACCTCTTAACTATATAGAGATAGTATCTCTCGGTTTCCCTCCTCGTGTAACCTAAGCAGTTACGCGTTGTTATAGTCGAAGGATTATTAATTAGATCGCAGCGCGATTACAAAAGGGAATTTATCCGTGCTTCTCTCTTCTTTTACTCGTTTCTTTTCACGCATGCGCTTTTACTTGCGCCGCGAGTAAACGAAAGCGTTTAAAGATTAGAAAGAATTAACGCGTAATTTACTACTTGTTTCTCTCTTATATATTAACATCTTTGATGTATCAATTCTTCTTCCATGACTATTCTTTATTCGAATATTTTGCTCTCTTCATTCGTTTTACATTTTGTTGCAAATTAATCGGTACACGACTTTTTTTCACACAATTATTATTACATATAAATTCAAACGCTTTCTTACTTACTATATCATTTCCCTTTTTGTAAAGTACGCAAAAATGAAAATAAGGATGATTCTATCATCCATGTATAAAATTCAATTTATCATAAATTTCCCGCCGTACAATTCGAATAAGTTTCTTTAGCTCGTATTATTCCCTCCTTCTTTTTTTTCTTTTCCTTTCTTTTGCAACTCGCAATCTCAAATATGGAGGCAAGGGTGGTCCCTGTCACTCGATTTCCGCCCCTCCCACGTGTCCCCCGATGCCGAGAGGTTTAATTGATTCGAACCACCGCGACTATCGGATTATTAATTGCGCTGTTAATCGGGGACGACGGTAATTAAGCTGTCGACGATTCAGTTTTATGATGCCAGGCGGCCTGTGCGCTATGCGTCTACCACCTTTGTCGGTGCCTCCTCGCCCGACGGAACTTCCTTTCCTAATCATTGTCGAACACGTGAAACGTCTCCTCTTTTATCGCGCAATTTATTTACCTTTCCTCGAAAGTTTTTTTTTTTTCTTTTCGATTCTCCTTACAAAAATCTTTCGAACAAGAATATTCATCAACTATTCGTAATCGAATTTCTAAAGAAATTCTTGAAGAAAAATTATACGAAAAATTAAAAAATTTATTTTATTTTGTATATAAAAATAATTTTAATTTTAAAAAAATCTACAGAATGCACGTAATATGTAAAAAAGCATAAAATATTCAAGATATAAGCAAGATTATTTAAGATCCATTTTTTTTTAGCTAAATTCAATTTTATTTTGCAAAAACAATGTGATGATGATTTTCGATTCTTATTTTATTACTTTATTATAATACAAAATTATTTCTGCGAATAGTAGAAATAATTATAAAAATAATAATTAATAAAAATTTTTTTATACATTTTTTTTTTCGTTTTATTATTCTATAGAAATAAAGCATCACCGTCGAAACGAAAGTAAAATTTCAGACAGAGCGGAAGCGAGAGGAGCGCGTGGAAGATCCGGCGGGAGCGTTGCCGCGATAATTGTTCAAATTCAATGAAATTGCCACGCGTTTCCGACCGGCGTGTATCCCGATCGATCCGTCGCTCGTAGCCTCGTTCCACGTCTGTCGACGACAGTGCCGATCGGTTCACCTGAACAAACTGGCTGGATATTTGTCAATGACTGAACCAATATTTGCCGCTAAACACGAAGAAATTTCGCGTCAAGACAACCTTGCGATTCCAATACTCGTCACACATATATATATATATATATATATATATATATATGAAACGATTATATTTTATTTATATTTTTTAGAAAAATTTATCGAGTCGTTTTTTTAAAAAATATTTTAAAAATTTTCGGAAAGAAAATGGATGATCGAACGAGAGACGATCGGCAGAGATGTCAACACGGAAATCCTCGGCTTCTATTTTATTCACGACGAAAGAGAGTCAAAGCGAAGAACGTTGTTCGACTACGTGTGCTGAAAGCGGAAACGCGGAAGGGACTCGAAGATCCGCGAGGACGATCGCACAGATGCTCGACTACACATAGAGCATTAAGCGTTATACGTAAGCTGTATTTTATTCTTCGCCGAGAAATATCGGAGGATAAATTATAATCAAATATCATCTATATCGAATTTTACTACTTGTCATATTAGTACTGAAACGAAGAATGATTATTGATTGGATTGTTCAACTAATATTCATCTAATCTCTCTTCAACGTTTTAAATATTCATCGATCGTTCAATCTCGTGTCCTCCTTCGTCTAAAACTCGCAGAAGAAAAACGAGCAGAAAACCAATCCTCTTAAAAAAAAAAACGAGTCCGAGAGAAACACACACATACACACATATACACGTTCGTATTTCGTCTCTCTGTCTCAATCCGAGCAATTTCCATTCGGTAAAACGTTCGGTTTTCCTGCGAAGCGACAAGAAAAATGTACATAAAAAAAAGGAAAAGAAAAAAACTCCTCGTGAGTGCTCACGGGTTGTAGCCTCCGAAAGGCAAGAAATCGAAGCCCTGTGAAACGCTATGCGAGAGAGAAAGAAGCCGATGCGCGCCCCCTCTCGCAGCTCGTGCAGAGACGCCGGAGACGCGGAGATGTAGAACGAGAGAGACAAATAGAAGGAGATGGTGAAACCCACTAAATCAATACTCTGCCATCGCTCCAACTCTGGCTCATCCCCTCGCCGCCCCTTAGCCGCCACCCTGCCCCTCTCCTCTCTCTCTCTCTCTCTCCTTCTCCTGTCTCTCTCCCTTACCCGCGCGTTCCGCTCCTCCTTCAGCGTCGTTCCGTTCGTGGCATGCCACCCTTCGTTCCACCCCCGTCACGCTCTCCGGCCCAAACTTCTCTCCGGCTACTCCCGCAGAGAGTTCGCCTCTGTCGGGGTTGAATTTCTCCTCCCCCCTAACCCCTCCCTTCCCTCGAACGTCTAACTACGGCTCGCGAGACGTCCACGATCAGCCACGGGGAAACAAGCCTCTCTCCACCGGCTGTCTTTCGCGA
This sequence comes from Apis mellifera, assembly GCF_003254395.2. Taxonomy (NCBI): domain Eukaryota; kingdom Metazoa; phylum Arthropoda; class Insecta; order Hymenoptera; family Apidae; genus Apis; species Apis mellifera. The sequence goes on from NC_037653.1 coordinate 3,968,943, forward strand.
TATTCCGCAGCGTTTCACGGTGGGCTCGGTCTTCCGGCTTCCACAACCGACAGACCGTGTCCAGGCTGGCTCTATGGTGTAGGTATTCGTTCGATTCCAGGATGCGACCGGTGTCGGTTCTCTGTACTCGGGGTATATTCTATTCTTGGGATACGGCTGTGGGATATGTTCGTGTTCGTATATTCTGGATTGCAGGCCTTGTATATAATGTGTAGAGAAAGAAGGAGGAGGGGGAACGCGCGAATCCGATTGGTTATTTTCTATATTCGTATTTGTCCGTTGCAAGCTAGGTAGTTTGAAACCGACGAGCGTTTAGCTATTAAGGACGTGAAATTCGAGACTTTATTATCCAGATAACGATGAACGTAGACGAGGACAGGTAATGAAAGAGGGAGAAGGATGGAGAGAGACCGAGCGTTTAAAAACGTTTCCCTTGCAGTAGTGGGGATAGGACACGTCGAGCCATACACATTAGAGATAGAGACAGGCATATTGTATCGAAAGTGTCGTATCTGCTTACAAACAAGATTGTATAGCGTGTGTCGTATGATTAAGGAGAGGGATATATTCTCTTCGCATTTTTTCACGCTGCTTATTCGTTTGTTGTTTTAAAAGGCGAGGTATTGTTTAGCTCGAACAAAGAGAAATGAATCTTGGACACCATTTTTAGCTACCTAAAATTACAATCGTTCCGCCTTGAGGAAAAGAGTACGACGTGTACGCCTCGAGTCGAGGGAAGCGTTCGTCGAGCGGTCTAAAAAGGTGGAAATAAATCATTCGATTCGCTCGTTCGAAAAAGGAAATCAACGTTGGACAATCGTCGCAAAGTCGTCGAAAAAGCGAGGTTTCGGTCTCCTCGAAAGGCTAGGAGTGGTCCACACGGATATCGCGCGGTTCATCAGCGAACTGGGTCACGTAGGGTGGTGGTGGCGGCGGCGGCGACGGCACACGCTCACGCAACTGTCGACCATTTGCGGACCACTACCGAACCTACGATCGTTGAGATACGACCACCGAAGAAGTAGAGGAGGAAGAGGTCACTGATTGCCTGGAGGGGTCCGGTTCGGTGCGTGTCTGTGCGAGTCCTCCTCGTCGTCGTCGTCGTCGATCCGGCTAAGCTCGTTGCCCTGTTCACCTTCTTTCTCTCCTTCTCTCTTCCTTTCTCCCTTTTATCCATCTGCCTGCCTCTCTATCACCGTACAATCGTCGGATACAACTCGACGAATGAACAGTCAGCTGCCGTTTTGACGGTCACCGGGCTACCGACGCCATTTGCGCCGGCGGTAATCTCTCTCTCTCTCTCTCTCTCTCTCTCTCCGCTGTCGTTGTCGAGCTGGTACAAGTTTATTTATCGAGTCACTCGTCGAGTAGTTTATTTCATATTCATCGTTCAGAAGGGTTGTTGAAGTTGCTCGTTCCAATGGATGATCCGATACTGTCTTATATTTTTATACTCCTCCGTCCCGATCGAGGTAAAAGATATTGTTTAAATAATAAATTGGGCAAGCGAGCAAAATATGCGAGATAAAGCTCGATGTTTATTATTATAACCCTTTTTATCTTGTTCTATTTAATTAATTGGTTATTTACAATTAAATACCGCGCAAGAAAATTCCTATTCCTCGTTGTAATCCCAAGAAATCGACATTCCTCGGGCATCGAGGACCGAAACATTTAGTAACACGACATCCCTCAGAGGACGAGCGGTTGGAGAGCAGCGATTAAAAGTCTGGATTAGCGGTTGAAAAAGAGAAGGGAATCGCGGCAGTCTGGCAGTTTCTTAAAGGGAGCATCCAGCGTCCTCCCAGCGAGTCCAATTACACGGGCAGCGGCTTCTGCTTTGTTTCACGGCCGTTGCCCGTTGTCTGATGCGCCTCTACTCGTCTCCTCTCTCTCTCTCTCTCGCTCTCTCGTTCCTTGGTCCCTCGTTGCGGATCGCGGTCGTGCACACCGCGTACAGGAACTTCCGTTTGGAAGGAAGGCGGTACGAACGATTCAGCGACGCCACCTAGCAACTTATTAGCGTCCCGTTAATTTCTCGCGATCCGCGCCACGATTACGCGCCGTCGAAAATTTAGCGCTTTCGGCCCACCCTTTAAATCTTCGCGCGCTCATCTCGGGCCGGCTACGGGCCGGAAATAGCGCCGTGGCCGGCCGCCGTCGCGTTAGCACCGGCTAAATACGCTTCTTCTTCTCGCGCACGGGTTTATTTATTAGCCGTATTAACTTGCGACCGTTGAAACATTTTGGACTGGCTAATTAAAAGTGATCGTTCCCTAATTTGCTTCAGTCAATCATACCGAATGAGCTTTACTTTTTTTTCTTTTTTTTTTAGGAAGAGGAAACGAAAGAAGGTCGTCTTAAATAAAGTGGATATATTTTTTATATGATGTAAATAATAATTTTAATTTTTTACAAGCGAGATACGATTTTCAATATATTTTTTATTTTTTTTTTTTTAGGAAGAGGAAACGAAAGAAGGTCGTCTAAAATAAAGTGGATATATTTTTTATATGATGTAAATAATAATTTTAATTTTTTACAAGCGAGATACGATTTTCAATATATTTTTTTAAAAATTTTAAAAATTAATATAATTCGTATTATTCTAATGAAATAAAATTGTTGCTCGTTAAGAGAGAATATAGAGGGAGTTAATTCGATTGCATAAGGATTTATCTATTGAATAATGTATCATCAAATTATTACTAACAATTCTACTAACATAGAAAAAGCGCCGAGATATCAGTTTCGTAGCTTCTCACGACGAAAAAAAAAAAAATAACCTAACCTAATCTCCGAGCCGCTGTCAGATCGCTAGAAAGGTATTTACATTTTTCAATTAGTCTTACCCAATGTATACGCTTTTACACTTTCAGAGCCGGTGTTGGGGAGTCGCGGTTACGTATTTCACGATCAATTAACGGAAGGCTGTGTGTTCAAAGGAAAGAGATAAGATTAATTTTTTTTTTTACTGTTAAAGCAAGTAATTAACAGTCGCAATACGTGATGTAATCACGTATATGCGATAATAAAACCGTTGAAATTTCGCCGAACGCGCTATGGCCAGCGCACATATCGATTAATATTTATAACGTGACGCATTTCTTTAATACCGCGTGTGTAATACCGCGCGCACACGCGTTATCTATCTCGTGATATCTTGTGTGCTAATTAATTTAACCGGCCGCCGTATTACTTGCCGCTTTAATTAATCAAAATCTTTCTTCTAACTTGGTTGCAGGTAAGAGCGCTTTGATGTTTCTCCTACGCATGCGCGTCGTTCACGCCGCTGCCGGTAAGTGTTGATTCTCCGTTGAGCGATATATTCGAGAGTGATACACGACGCGTTGGTTGGTACGTCTTGTTTGTCGCGTAATTAGAAACGCCTTGGCACGTGGGAATTTTGACATCTATCGTTGTGCCAACAATGTTTGCGAACCAAAACGATCGTATTTTACGGCATAATTTTACACTATGTGTGTATATATATTTCGATCGCCTGGCGTATGCAACTGATGTGTTTTTATTGGTTAGGTTATTAAGAATCTTTCATCTGCTTCCAATCTGATCCTGTTAAGAAGTATCGGATATTATAAGTAATGTATCGTGATAAATACAAGTGCTTTACGATTTAAAATTTCGTTAAAATAGAGATTTAACTGGAAAATAGTGATCTAACCTAAATTTTACGCCGTGACTCGGATTAAAGAATCTTCCATAACGTTCGTTTTGCGATAATATTTATTTTGAAAACATACATTTTTTGCAGAGTGTGTGTGTGTTCCACAACTGTATCCACGTTTTTTTATATACGATACGAGAATAGTTGTTAGATAACTTCACGATGATCGGTGAAAAGATTGACGGCCGTATCCGTCGACGAGTTGGTACATGGTATGGACGAATACGGATTTTCTGCGATTTTCCGCACAACCTTTGCCGCTCGTAGGCCGTGCACGTCCCGCCGAGGTTCGAGAGACTCGCATTCAATTCGATTCGCGTACACCTCTCTTCGTGGCACGTGGTGCATCGCACGAGCCGATCACTCGTCACTTACCGACGCGCCGACTTTCAACTTCGTATCGTTCCATTCGTGTTTCTTCGGCTATCTTCGTGCCCGTTCGTCTCGCAGTGTTACGGAAATGGATTCTAAGGATAATTTTACGAAGCTCGAGTGGTTGGAAGGTTTTGATTTAAAAAATATAAAAAAGATAAAATAGTTTTATATTTTTTATTTATAATTTTCATCTATATTAAAATAGTGATTCTGAAGCACCGTGCAATGGGAAAAATTATTCAACGATTCTGAAATGGATAATGATTCTAAGCAAAAGTAAAAAAATTATTAATAGCAATTGGTTTTAACTTGAAGCTCGCGTTTACTATTTTTACGATATGAATTGTACGGCAGGAGATAATGTCTATAGTGGATAAAGCGAATGAAAGATGGAATTGATATACCGGCGAAATATCGGTCGCGAATCGAAATAAATTAATCGATTAACCTTCGTGTTTCAACCGCGAGCTCCCTCTCGAACGTGTTCGATCGGCGGCCCCGTTTTGCATACGAAAACGTATCGCAGGAAAACATACGTCAACCGTACGTAAAAAAAAAAAAGAAAAAAATCAAAAAAATTCCTGAAATCTTGGCATATTCAACAACAAACGTACACGCGAGAGTTTCAAAACTCTGTTACATTTATATCCACAAATTAAACTACACGACTCCCTCTGAAAAAAAAAAATTCTCTTCGATGCAAAATCCGAATTAACGAAAAAATAAAAAAGAGAGAGAGAGAGAAGCTTTTCAATCTAAAAAAAATTAATTCCAAACTTTTGCCCGTCCCCGCGTAGACGACATCCGTCCATTTTTTTTTTTCAGCGTCCTTCATCGACTCGGCCAATTTATTTTCATTCGAAATACGGGCTCGTTCGCCCGTCCAATACGGGCGATCAAATGCTATCGAATGCCGCGTGTACTACACCTCCCGCCTCCCTTTGTTGACGCGGAAAGAAACACCGTGACAGTGACTCCCCCCTCCCCCTCCCAAGCCAACACCCTCCTCGAACCATCGTCGAAGAGGAGAGGAGCAGATAGAACGTCTCCAATAAACTTAAAATAACGTGGAAGACCGAAAACGGGAGAAAGTGCGGGCGAGAGCGACAAGGAGAAGAGGCTCGAGACAAGGAGGAACTAAAGCACGGAGAGAGAGAGAGCGTGACGGGGACAAAGAAAAGGTTGCGCGGGGAGAGGGAGGGATATACGCAACCACCGTCGTCGTGTTGGATCACGGGGGCGTAGAGGAGCTGACACGCGATAGACGGAGAGAGAGAGAGGGAGAGGGAGATAGAGCGGGACAGCGAGCCGCGGGTGGCGAGGGGGCCCCGCGTGAGCGCGACAGCGAGGGAGTGAGAGACGGAGTGAGACGAGGCGAAGCGTGGGTTAACGCATGTGCACAGGGCGCCTCGCGTCGCGGCGCCGGTCGGAGGCTGCGAAACCAGAATTCGCGGACCAGAGTGGTCGCATCTCTCGGTACAGTTATACCACGCGCAGCGCAAGGTCCCCAAGGCCCGCGGTTTTCCATGAAAATCGAGGAGCGCGCGGCCGAAGCGACGCCGGCCGACTCGACAGTCGTAGAATCGCGGGTAGATCGACGTGACGATGCCGCCGCGACTATCGTCGCCCGTGTTACGGTGACGAACCGTGATCGCCGCGAGAGCAGTAGCAGCAGTGTGCACGTGCGACTCGAGGATGGCCGGGATACTGCTACGCTTCCAACGTTCGATCGTTCGATGCTAGTTGTTCGTCGATGCTGTTGTCTACGCTCTACGAGCCGATCCGCCGAGAGAGCCGAGTCCAGTTAACAGGGACGAGATCGTCGTTTGTACAGTTCGGAATATAACCGAATAACGGTGTAATATTACTACAAAGGATCGAATGGTTTTTTCGCACCAGTTTCCCCTCGAGCTTGGCGTCTCTTTGGATTTACGTTCGTGTTAAGAGATTGGATAGAGAAACGGATAAGATAGTTCTCTTACTCTATCTCTTCCAAAGAATTTTACAGAGATTGAAGAAAGAGAGAAGATCGCATTCGGATTCGGTGCGCGCGATCGATTCGGTGGCGCAAACAACGAGGAGGGGGAGATCGCTGTTACGAAATTTGTATCGAATCGAAATAAATTAATCGACGACAATCGAAATTGAACCTCAAGTATCCATGAACCGCTAAGGCAATCGCTCGCTTATTTTTTATTGTTCTTCATCGGCAGACGGCTTCATCTGTGCGCGGCTTCGAGCCTGTGTGTTTACATCCCGATGTTTTGATGCGAAACGTCCTCGCGCGGCAGAGGTCGAGCGTGGTCAAAACAATATTAAGGAGAAACACTGCTGCGGCGAGCGCTGTCTCGCGGATATTGTGGCACGGTTACGGTGGCGAACAGGCTCGTACGGTGAGCGTCAGGGTGATGGTGATTGGACTCGCATGCTCGTCCCGCCTCGTAGAGCAGAGTAGTAAGTTTCCAAGGAGGACACATGTTTGGTGGACGGTGTCGGGTCGTTTCTGTCGGTGGCCGTTGCTGGCCGACTCGGTGACTGTTTACACGCGGTCTGTCGGGGCCAGGGGCGAGTGCAGCAGCAGCAGCAGCAGCAGCAGCAAGGCCGAAGGGCTGGTGCGTGGAGGGAAGAAGCAGCCACGACGGAGGCCAGCGCCGGGGCACGGGCGACAAGAAGAAGGCCCCCGGTGCAGGGAAGAGGCAAGGGAGAGGGCGAGAGCGGGGCCAGCGTAGCAGCAACGGCCCTGAAACTACAGGGGAACCTAGCTACCCCCTTGCACAGGGGGGAGACAAGGGGGAGACCTCGCCGACGGAGGCGACGGAAAAAGAAGCGACGGAGGTGAGCGCCTCTGATTATTTTCTCTCGCAATGAAACGTGTTCGACGGTGAATTTTTCTACGGCGTTTGGACGGTTCTCGGTTATTCTTTTACTCGAAGATCCTTCGAACTCGTGCGTTTGTGAATATTCGTCTCTTCCTTCCTTTTTCTCATTAATACCAGGATGGATGGAATTGAATCAAGGGTGGTAAGAAAGTTTCAATTTGCATCATAAGTATTATATTATTGTCGTTATATATAGTTTGTGATTTTTTAAATATTAAAGTTTAAAGTTCTTAATCGTCCATTAATTAATTTGGAAAAAATTAAATCGAAAGAAATTCAGAGATATAGAGATCTTCTATTCAACACGTACATAACTCGACATCCGTCAAAAACCTCTCGAATAACGAATTCGTCGCCTCGATCTCGTAGATTTCACGTGTACCGCGTTGAAAGGACCGGTTCTCGATATCGATCGTAAATAAAACCGATGCAAGAAATCGTCGCAATAATCGATAATTTTCCTTTTTTACCACGAATTATCCACGAAAGTGCTCTCGAGATAGGATATGGAAAAATGCGAAGCGAAATTCCACGGTTGCGTTGCGTTGCGTCCGTCGCTTCGAGGTTTTCGAAAAGGAGTGAATAACGAATTTTCGTTATGGGAGAAAACGAGCCGGAATTCGATGCTCGCGACAACAATGAGCGCGCCGCGTCTCGCTAAATATAATTCGCAGTTCTGATTCATCCGGGAAACTAATTAATTTGGCCCGGCCCGTCGCACGGAATTTATGGTTTTCAACCGTGTAATCCTGCCCGCGCGAATTCGACGCCTCTGCGTCACGTTCTTACATTCTGACCATCTTTTTCCGCCACCGACTCTCTCTCTCTCTCTCTCTCTCTCTCTCTCTCTCTCTCTCTCTCTCTCTCTCTCTCTCTCTCTCTCTCTCTCTCTCTCGTCTCTCTCTCTCTCGTCTCTCTCTCTCGCCTCTCTCTCTCGCCTCTCTCTCTCGTCTCTCGCTCTCTCTCTCTCTCTCTCTCTCTCTCTCTCTCTCTCTCTCTCTCTCTCTCTCTCTCGTCTCGATAACAATAACGTCGAATTCGAGGAGAAAAATCAGATTGGACTTAATTAAATATCTGTTTATTGTTATTGTTCAATAGTAATTTTATTTCACGAGTTTGGTAACATTATCGAGTTTACATTAAAACGATCGATTTTATATATATTATAGTGTGAAAGAATTAATAATAATTTATCAAAATTATCTCTGTATCTATTTTTCCATGTCATTCTTGTTTTTGCCTGGCTTCTAAAAAAATTATTTTCTTGCTCGAGTATCTAAAATTGTGTATCTGTATAAATGTTGTAGACCTTTTAATTAAAATTAAAATCGGGAGCATCGAGTCGGCGGACGACGTGAAATATACGAGATAGACTGAGCAAATGCGTGTCACTCGAGTCGAAGGGAGAACAAAGGAGGGGGAGGGGGTTGGCACGATCGCGTTTACGTACAACAGGTCATTCGTTGAATAATTTACCAACCGGGGGGAGGGAAAATATTCGTGAGCGCGGTTAGAGCGACGTTGAACGTCGCCAAGAAGCGACACGAAATTCGCGTGTACGGCGAAGAGCCGCATTGGGGAAAACAACTGGGTTTTATGATAAAACGCGCGACGTGCGTGCAGATAACGTGACGTTTAAATTAACGCCCCGTACCCCAACGAGCGACACGCTTCGAATGTCGCATTACGATAGCTACGGTAACGGTTGATCAATGCTCCCGCCAAAATTCGTTACCGGAATCCCGCTTATTCATCAAAATTCCCCCCCCCCTCCTCCTCCGCCAGTATCGATGAAACGTTCCACCGTTTCGACGAAGTTATCTGATATTTTTTTTTTTTTTTTTTTAATTCTTCTTTCCTATTTCCATTCGCGTTACATTTTATTTTATTTTATTTTATTTCTGGTTTTTATTTTGCTTCCTGCAGGCTACTTCCGGTTCGCTCGACGAAATCGAAAGCCGGTGGCGCCCTCTGTGAAAATAAACGAAGCTGGGTTAAGTGAATAAGAAGAATGAATTGCATTGGGTAGCAGAATATTCGAAAGATCGGTGAAAGATTAATTGTTATTGGCGTTACGTGTGTGTTTGATTTGTGATGACACGTCCAACTGTTTGGATCTGATAGTTTCGAAAATCATTTCTTTTATTTCGGTAATTTAGTAAAAGTAGATATTATTTTCCTTCGTAATTTTTGTATTTTTTGGTTATCAGCGATAATTTTCAGAAAAAACTTGGTTGGAAATTAGTTAATAATTTCTCTGGCTTCTTTCTCATTTTCAATGCAAGAATTACACAACGCGCTGATTTTCATTCCTCTTGTACGATTAGCCTTAGCGATTGCTTGGACGGCCAACTTCTTCCCACGTTCCTTTTTTGAATCCCCTTTCATGAACAGGCGTCGAGAAACATTAATACCGATTCGTTTTTCCTAGTTATTTTACCCGAGAAAAGATACATCTTCGTTCCTTTGATATAACGTCGATTTGAAATTTCGGTGTCTCTCTCTATTTCCAAACTGGTTGACAAATGAGATAGCTATTCGATTTTTCATCGATATTCTGGCATCGATGTTCCGACGAAAATTTACTATTCTATTAATATTGTTTCTAACGAAATCTCGGTCGAGAATGATCAACGAAAAACATAGAAAGAATCCGTATTCTCGAACATAACCTAACGAAATAAATATCCTGTTTAATGTAACTATCCTGTAACTAACCTCGAAAGAAACGATATACCATAAAAGTACACAGATACACAGAGTATTTCACGGTTTTTCCACTACACACAGGGATCGATTTGATCCGAGAACGGTGCCCATGCTTTTCTCCCGAGCGGCGAACTTCTTCGAACGGGCAATTATCGGCATTTAATCAAAATGACCGACCATTAAGGTATCTAGGTAAGCGATCTAGGCGGCCGGACAAACGAGGCAGTGGAATGCTTCCCGGGAAGGTTGGTTCCACGGTCGGTGGCGGCGCGGTGGTCGACAGCCGTGGGTCCCCCTCGGCATCCGATTGGCACGTCGATGAAATTTGTTGACGCGCCGGAAGAAAAACGGGATTGTGACGCGTTGTCGAGGCGCGCTGCGTAGGGTAGAGTGCTACCGTAAGAACCGTGCCGACGAATTGCAGGCTAACACTGGAATCCGTGTTTTTACGCAGACCCCACGGCCCGATCTGGAATCCACATTGCGGAACAATTACAATTAAGAGCGGTTAGCGAATTACCGAATGGCCGTGGCACGCGGCGAGCAGCACGCGGTGTCGATCGTGCGCATGCGCGTTTCAAAGAAACTATAGCAATTTCTATCTCGCCGTTAAACCGTTGACGAACAGTTGGGAAAACGCGTGTATACCAAAAGAAGGAGTGTTACTTTCGGTTACTGAATTTCTTCGGTGACAAGAGATCTTTTTATCGTGTTGGTATCCTGAATTGATAGAAATTTTGACGCAATATAATCTTTGAATAGAGGCGTTATGGAAAAATTGATTAAGAATCTTTACTTTATTTTTTTAGATAATCGTCCAATCGTTTTCAAACATTTAAAATTGAATTTAAATTAATTCGATACATACTTACGTGAAAATAAGAATCGTCTCGTACATTTTGCACAAGTTTCAAGTCTTTATATTTCTCGCGATATATTACAATCTCGAAGGACCATCTGGTCGTTCCAACTCTGTTCGAGCTTCATGACGCTTGCTTTCGGGAAAAAAAGCGCCATGTTAGTTTTTTTTTTTTTCCGGGGAAATTCCGGATCTGGGCGCGGCTCGCGCGGAATTCTTAGGCTATGATGCTGGTTGGCTGAGGTTCCCCTCGTTCGCATTACGGCCCTTCCGTTCATGACAGCGCGGTACCGGAGGGGTGGAGGAGGGTTGGCAAGACAGGAAATGAAGGGAGCGGACGGGCGGAGGGGTGATAGGAAAATTTGATGGAGGGTAGCTGCCTGGGTGGGAGAGGAGGGGGGGGAACATCGTGTCGAGTGAAACGGACGCAGAGATAGAATGAGATGGACGGTTCGAGGGGAAATAGGAGGAACCGGAGGGCTATCAATGACGCGTTAGACCACGTCACGTCGTGCAACACATCTGCCGCCGTCATATATATTATCTTGACGATACGTCAATTCGGCCGCTGATCATTATACTGATTACCTTGGCACGCAAACTGTCCCGCATGTGCGCCAATTCTCATGACTCGGTTATTAATAAGCCGTGGCTTGGATTTCGATGAAAGGATACGAACGAGAAACAAAAGTGTAAACAAGAGTATCTTCTTCTTTCAATTAATCTCTCGTTTCGATTTAACCTGTTATTTCATTTTTCAGAAGAATAATCTTTGGAAATGAGAATAAACACGATATATTCGATCCGTTTTATTTACAGAAGAAATTAAAAGATTTAATCATTTAAGAATAATTATCTACGATAGAAAAATCGAAGATAAAAATTATCATATTAGAAAAATTCAACTTTTGAGAATCAGATTATCGAGAGTGAATGGAAAAAAGAGGGAAGAAGAAACGAAAGGTGCTGAAGAGTAGTAGGAGAGGTCTACGGGTGAACTCTGAGAGCGTGTAAGGCCCCGGAGCGGCCGATGCCATAAATTTTGATATTATACACGAGGCCTCGGCGGCTCGGGGCGAGAGAAGAGAAAAGAGGGAGGGTAGCTGGAGGAATAGCCCGCCGGTGACGCAACCAACAATGCTTTCATGAGGTTTTAACTTTCTTTTTTTCGCTCCCTAGGCCCACAATAGCCCGCCGCACGTTCTTGCGCAAACTTTCCCCGATTTCCCTTGGACGTGAAACCGTTCATCCGCTACAAAGGAGCGAAAAATATGCAGAGAGGAGGAGGAGGAGGGCGCTTTAAGAGCTTTAGTTTGCAGATAGAGAGAGAAGAAAAAAAAATTTTTCACTCCTCGACCTTTTTTTTTTTTTTTTGTCCTTCGTCCTTTCTGGACTCATCTCTAATGTAACATGACTGGTTACGATTGTATTCAAGGTTGTTGAGATGCGAAAACGTGACCCTCTCACCGAGTGTGGAAAAACTGAAACGAATTTGGTGTTCCTTGGAGACTGTGGCAATTTCATTTGAGATTTAAATTTCTCTCGAATTCATTTTATTAATATATTCAATCAACGTAAAATGATATATTTTTTATAATTATAAAAAAAATACGCTGGTTTAATTTTTTGATAAAATTAATTTTAATTTTCATCGAATCATCATAATATTTTAATCTTATCCGTGATATGAAAGAAATTCAAAAATTAGTTTCCAAAATTTGTGTAACAAATTAAATAAAGATTCCATAAATCCATCCTCTCCCGAAAACCGATCCTTTATACTATACTCGACGATTATCCATCCCTTTATCCTTTTAAATTCTTCTTTTTCTAAAAAAAATCCCAACAAAGTTGCAACAAATAAATTCCATTCAGGATCAACTTCCTTCTTGTATGGTTCAAACCTATACATTTTATTTCTGGAACGAAGAAACGCGATCTCCTCTCGTTATTTCTCCAACTTCGCGATAAATCAACGCGAGGAGTTGCAACGAGGAGAAGGAACGAAGGTCGGTAGTGGAGGGGGGGGAGCCAAATGCCGGATGGAAAACTAACGCGCCACGCGTTCGATAATGATTTATCGCGCGAGGTTAGCCGCGGAAATTATATGGAGCACTTTCTTTCTTTTTTTTTCGGCCTATTTCGGCGGTTTTTAACCACTTTTTGAACGAGTATAAATTCGGGGACAACGCTTTGGAGGGAACGATAAATACGCGCGGCTTGCGAACAATGGGTTTACACGCTCTCGAAATGTGTCTTTAATAGGTTAACGGGACGCGGCGATAGATATTGACCGCGAAAGGGCGTTGGCATGGCGTTTCCATTCCTACTCTCGACGGAAAAAGGATTCTACGCGAGCTATATAGACAACTTGTCGATTGCTTCGAACGCTACATTTCTTTTTCTGTTCGAGTTTTGATCGAATTTATCAAAATTAATCATTTGATTCCTAAAAAAAATTTAATTACGTTAGGTTAGGTTAAATTCACCGTTCAACTTCTTAAATCGATCGTCAAACTTTCTTAATAATTCATTTTATTTTTGAATTTATTTACTAGGTTAGGACTGATTTATAGAGCCTCGATAATATCTAGTTCCATTATCATTTATAAATGACAGAATTCGGTGAATTAATTTTATCGTTAATGCTCTTTAACATTGTTATTCGTGAACGTGATGCACAAATGATTCTTTCAGAAAATATCTGATAAATCATAAAACATAATGTAAATTATTTCATCTATTGTAATCAAATACTAATTATTTAATTTCTGAAAAGTTGGATGTTGAGATTATTAAAGAAATTAACATTACGCGTTTCAATCGATTCGACCTCGTCGATTCGAAAGCACCATCGTTCAAAATTTTCAAAGCCAATCAGCCCCTTAACTCGGTTGATCTTTGATATTGCCAAGGAACGCGGAACGCCGTTAATTCGTCGTAGCACCAATAGAGCCGTTACGCAACCGTTGAACCCGCCCCGTATTGTTTTCGAGCGCGTGCGCGAGCGCGCGGTCGTCTTAAATTCGAGTTATTTTTGCGCTAGCGCGCGGCCAAGATGGATGGCGCGTGGGCTTTCTGGCAACACTGTTGCCGTTCGCGACGGCAACTGCCAACCCGGCCGGCGAGAGGGAGCGTCGTGGGAAGACAAAGACGGAGAGAGAGAAAAGGATAGTTCGAGAGAGACGGATAGTTCGAGAGAGAAGGATAGTTCGAGAGAGAAGGATAGTTCGAGAGAGAAGGATAGTTCAAGAGAGACGGATAGTTCGAGAGAGACGGATAGTTCGAGAGAGAAGGATAGTTCGAGAGAGAAGGATAGTTCGAGAGAGAAGGATAGTTCGAGAGAGACGGATAGTTCGAGAGAGACGGATAGTTCGCGAGAGACGGAGTCGATCTTCTGTGTGTTGGAAGTTTCTTCCCGGGGAACGTCGCTAAGTTGGCGGACGGAACGGCAACCGCCCCCGTAACGTTCTTCTGCCCTCGCGGCCTCCTCTTCTCGACACCACTTCTCGCGGCACTGTGTGACGTCTTCGGGGCGCCGCGTCTCGTTATCCGCGTGATTTATGCCGCGCTAATTGCACCGCGGTGAACAATAACCGCGTTCTCCGATTGTCAAGGCCGTCTAATCCTTTCCTTCGCGATTCTCGGCTCCCCTTTTATCGATGGGGGTCGATTAGTGCCCCGGACCTGTGACAGCGATCGCCCTCCCAAGGAATATTTGTAGGATAGTTTTGACGAAGAGAAGGATGTTAAATTATGACGAATGTTGGTAACTTAATTTGGATTTGAGGTTAAGTGCCAGTTTTGTCTTTGCAATACGTTTGTACGTATGCCACTGCCCTCTTTAGTTAGCTCGTCCTTCGCTATCCCCACCAATTGCTGACAATGAAACCTTGGAGCCGAGTATGCCGAATGAGATAAATTGTCGAACTAAATTTGACACCCGTTCATTATATCATTCGATTTTGCACGAGTTGAATTCTTTCGATTCATTTGACACTGTAATGCAAATATTATTATAATTTCGGAAAATTTTGGTATATAATATTTATATAATGTTAACATTTATACTTTGAAATTTTCACAACCAAAAAGGCACGAGAGCAAAGGCAACGCGATAGCACGTGGTTCTAGGCGCGATGCACAGGTATCTCCACCTGGTCGGATTCTCATGAATCTTCCGCCATTCCTTGTACACACCGTGTTTCGCCGCGCGGCGAAGCTTACACGTGTAGCCGGCCACGTTTCACGCGATGCTTCTGTGTGCTGCTGCACTCTGTGGCGGTCCCGGGTCGTCTGGTTGGTTATGCAAATCACGCTCTCTCGCGTACACATTTACGCGTACTTACATATCCACCACGTTCAACGATGCATCGTCGATGTTTCGGTGTCACAATGGGCTGCCGATTTATTATTGTAAAAGTCAAAAAGCGTGACTTAACGCCACGTTAACGTCTCCTCACGCTTTATGTCTCAATGTACCGTGATGGTGGTGGTGGTGGCGGGCGGGCGGTGGCAGCACCGTCGCGATCTTAATTCCGTCGCGAGGACGCAAATCACCACAGGCCTTTTTTTTTTGTATCTCTTCTTTCTCCCTCTCTCTCTCTCTCTCCCTCTCTCTTTCTCTTTCACCGAAACGGTCGTAATTTATGACCGGCCGAGGGATGTTTGTTTCGTCTGTTCTCGCGTCCCCGTAAAATATTTCACCGCTCGTAACGAGCATATATTGCGTAATCGGCCCTCGTCGACTAACCGTCGGATTCGACGGGCAATGACGCTTCCCGTTTCGTTTCTTCACGATTTATTACGAGTCTCTCTTAACGCTACAACTACCAAAATTGTCAAAATGTTTTGCACGCTTTTTGTTTTTGTAAGTGTACCACGTTTCTAAAGGAGAATAAATTTTACGCGCCTGTTGTTTTACTTTTGTTAAAATTAATATTGATCTTCATTAAGATAATGATATCATATTTTTTTTTATTATTGTATATATTTATTCTACATTATATTATTATTTATATATATATATCTAGTTTCATTGAATCGTTATTCAATTCTACAACGAAATATAGACAAGATGATATTAACTTCGTCGGATGCCAGTTTCAAAAAAGAACTCGCAGCTGTTGAAATTCGTTTTTTTTTTCGAAAGGCTTGCTTGTTTTTTTCCCGATTGGTGAAAATGAGTGCGCAAAATGGATACCGGTGAGATCATCTTTGTAATCTTTGGTAATAACGTCGAGAATGCCTCTGTTTTTTCGAACGCACAAGACACTCTGTCATTAGATCATCCAGTCAATTTGATTCGATCGTTGATAGATACTTAGATGATTGTGCCTCGCCGAGGGAATCCGCATAATAAGTGGCCCTCGGAGAGTAGTAAAGAAACTACGAAGCCCTCTTACACCGATATTTACGACTATCATTGCCCGACAGCTAGGATTTTCGCCGTACTTCTTCTTCCTTCCCTTCGAAAATTGTTTTCGCCTCCACCTTTTATTTCTCGTATTTTGCATAATTATGAAAGTTTTCTCGAAATTATCCCCCCCCAACTTTGTCAACTTTCCAACTTCTCTTTTCGCATAACGCGTTGAATTTCTATCTTACTTTTGGATGATTCTTTGGATTTTATTTTTACGAACCTGTATACGAAGATTCAAAATTCCAAAGTTTCTAAATTTCATTTTCAAATTCATATTAAAAAAAATTCGAGGAATGTTAGAAAAAAATTTCCTTCGAAATAAATCGATCGGCTCCTTACAATCAAGGTGAAAAAAAAACTCTTACTTTTGGATGATTCTTTGGATTTTATTTTTACGAAGACTCAAAATTCCAAAGTTTTTAAATTTCATTTTCAAATTCATATTAAAAAAAATTCGAGGAATGTTAGAAAAAATTTCCTTCGAAATAAATCGATCGGCTCCTTACAATCAAGGTGAAAAAAAAACTCTTACTTTTGGATGATTCTTTGGATTTTATTTTTACGAACCTGTATACGAAGATTCAAAATTCCAAAGTTTCTAAATTTCATTTTCAAATTCATATTAAAAAAAATTCGAGGAATGTTAGAAAAAATTTCCTTCGAAATAAATCGATCGGCTCCTTACAATCAAGGTGAAAAAAAAACTCGTACGCATAATCATCGGTAGCGAGCGAGCATCATGGCGTAGCGTAAAATCATTAATCGTCACCAGATGGCAGGCACCGCGGCGCACTCGCAAGCCGGCGGCGCAATTTTTCTCCTTCCGCGGCAATTTGCCTGTTCCGAACCCATATTTGCCCTTACGAAAATATCAAAGCGTATCAAAACGATCGAAGCAATCAAAAGGAGCGGCTTGGGCCTTGGGTCGCGTCCAGACCGTTTTTCGAGCGCACAACATGTTGTGTATCGGCGGTCAGCGGGCAGGCAGGCAGGATATCATCTACCGATCCTCTCTCGTTCCTTTTCGTGCGACGTGCACGAGGGGGCGGCCATAGGGCAGCATATAATTATCAGGATCGTAATGGCGGCCATAAATCATAGGCGCTTCTCCCCGGCCAACCGCTCGTTTCTTTTTTCTTCCCTGGTCGCGGCACTGCCCACGGCTACAAGAGTGAATACGGATGAGAAATCGACGCGGCCGATTGGATAAAGTCATCACTCCGCCTGGGACAAGCGGATCGACTCCATTTTCCTTGGAAATGTGTCTTCGGGTTTAGAATTGCTTGGAAATTACGGCTGTTGGAATATTATTATCGTCACAGGGAAAAAAAAAAGAAAATTAATTTATGAAGCAGGATTTATTTGAAATTGTCATGAAAATCTAAAAATTTAATTAAAAATAAAGATTGATGTGGATTATGAATTTTTTTTTTAATAAGGAAATGGAATTTAAGTAGAAATTTCTTGTCTACAAATTTTGAGCGAGATTGTAGATTTCATAAACCGTTCCAAGTAGAGCAAGGAGTTTTTTCTAAGCAACATCCTTGAAGAAAATAGATTTTCTGGCGTCGAGAATTCGTTCAAATTCCAAAAACTCAACGATGAATTTTCCCTTCTATGTATTAATAGCGAAACAGAAGGAGGAGGAGGAGGAGGGTATTCTTGCTTATCGACGCTTCCATTCCATTTCCTGTTCCATTTTCTTCTTCCTATCCATCCCTCTCTCTCCATGGAACCGTGACCAAAACCCACCCCATCGCCAGAGAATGTCAGTCTCGACGGTTGAGGAGGGTTGGGTTCCGCGAGTCAGGATAGCCATCGTAACAATACGCGTACAATACACACTTGCGTTTACGTGTGTGTGTATTCGCGCGCATGGAACCCAAGGAACTCGTCTCGAGGGACGATTGAACGATCCGCCATTGGCGGAACAAACCGGAGGCTGACCTTTGGGGAGGCGAGAACCGAAGGGTCTTGATTATCGAAGAGACGAATCCCTTTGTCCTTGCGAAGGGACAACGGAGAGCTCGAAATGTTCGTTGTGAAATTTGATCCGCGTGTAACGAAAACGTTCGCGTCAACCTTGGCGTTTGTTTACGTTTCTTCCAGCGTGTTGTGTTGTTATTATATAGAGAAATATCGCGGTTTACGGGCGAAAAAACAGTAGTCCGTGAAATAGAGCTTTGCGTGTGTTGGTATATCGATCGCTCTCTTATCTCTGTTCATCATCTGTGTGCCGTGTCTAATGGAGATTCCGTGTGGATGTAACCAAGAATTTTCTCTTTCTCTTTCCACGCGAAACAAAGCATACGTTTTATACGATAAAGAATAGACTAACGTGTTCTACACGAGTTTAAGAAAATAAAATATTTAATCAATTATTTCTATATCATTCGAATCTCGATATTTAAATATTAAAACAGGCAATTATAATAATACTTTTTTACTATTTTACTTGTAAGTAATAATGAGCAAGAAAGTATTTTCGTTTAGTCGTCCATCATTTTATTTCTTCCTTTATAGATAGAAAGCGTGTATATGCGCGAATCTTGGCGCGCCACAAATTTTCCGTTTCCGCCGAGTGATTTACAGTTTTCGGACAATTACACGCGCACCGCCCTTCTCCTCGTCACCGTAGTGACATTTTATCATGATTACGCTGGCCGGCCTTTGGTCATGCATCGACGCGGGCGGGGGTGTGCGGATACGGGCACAAAGTCGGAATCGAAAGGCGAAAATGGCGGTGGAGACGCCGGCGAATTGTTTCCGAGGTATAAGCAAGAATTATGATCCATCTACTCGTCGCTGTGTTACGCTTCCTCCTCCCTTTCCCCCCTATTTTTTTTCCCCTCTCATTTCGTTCCCCTCCGCTCGATAGAACGAGCAGTGGTGACATTCGAAATTTGTTGGGAAGAGGAAAAGGTGTTAGGGTCGAAAGGGAGAATGATTCTAAATAACGTTTAAAAGTTCGTCTGCATTATGAGAATTTTTTTCAGAATGGAAATATGCGGATGGATTCGTATAATACGAGAAGAGATGTTATAGAGTGGTGGATTAAATTTATGGAAATTAAGTTAACCGAATGGTTTGATGGTTGGTGATAATGATAAATGAAATTGTATCTAACGTGACCCGGCGGTACTTAATAGTCGGAAAGCAATAAATTCATTCGAACTAGAGTCTCTACTCTCTTTAATAAATAAATAAGCCGTTCACGCGAATAATTGTGATTAAACGCGATGCTTTTGAATCAAATGATGATAAGTATATCACGTGTACGTTTTTAAAAACTGTTTTTAAATTTTTTTTAACGTCCGTCGCAGCATTCACGTAGGATCGTAAGATTCGTATTCGTACTTCCTTTTTGCGACATTCAAGCGGGAATATACGTAATTAAATGCGCAAATGAATACTCTTAAATGTAAAATAATCAAACTTTCGTACACATCAACCGGTGTAGAAATTTGCATTGTATCTCTCCTACGCGCGTTTTTCCCATTTTTCCTTCGACGCGTTGTTCCGGCGCACAGGGGTTACGGCACAGCGTGGAGCGAAAAATGGGCGAGAGAAGGACAGAGCGGCGCATGGAGGAGGGGATCGGCTGTAGACGAGGGAAAAGCGAGGCTGGAGTAATGGGGTGGGGGTTCGTCACGGTAGGAGGGGTTGGTTTCGGGGGGATTCGGGGTGGGGTGCGCTGACAGCTCGACGCTCTCGTCCGCTCCACGCTCGACAGGAGGATACGCTTCTCTGCACACATTCACCGTCACAGTCGCACACACGCTCGCGTCTCTCCACGCTATACACTCGCACGCTTGAACGTGTATATGTGTTTGTGTAACACAACATGTCCCTTTTTTTCCTTCAGTTTCGCGCTCGGCTCGTCTTCGTCTCCTATACGAGCTCGTGTACGCACGCACACATCTTTCTCGCGTCCGCCACGAGCGACCCTCTCTCTCTCTCTTTTTTCTTCTGTCTTCGTTCCTCTGGCCGCGCGTTGGTCGCTCGCTCGTGTGCGCGCGTTAGCCGTCACATTGTGTAGTTTCGTTTCTGTCTCTACTTCTGCCGAGTCAGAAGTCTCTGACACGGACGCGCGGAGTCGTATTGCGTCGTTCGTATATACGAGGACGCTTTTCGTTCGATGACAGTTCGGTGGAGGATCAGAGAGCCGTGGTCATGATCGTCGTGGATATACTCGCGAAACGTTCGTGCGCCGGTGAACGCAGGACACGTGATCCCCGAACGTGACGTTACCGAGCTCCCACGTGTCTGTCAGTGAAGAGTCGCGCGGCGTCAGTGATGGTGGACGGACGCGTGGAAATTATTCTACGTTCGCGTCGAACAATGGTGTAAATACGGTTGACACGAATCGTGGAAAACTTCAATACAGAGAGACATTTTCTTCGTTCGAAGAATACATCGAATATCTGGTAGTTTTGATGTGTTTCACTCGTGTGCTTTTCGCGAATTGTATACTTATCGACGGTTTGAATGTTCTCGACGAAAATGAATGCCAACCGTTATTCTCGAACTAGTGAATCGTACGTCGAGTGGTGCTTACAGTGTTTAAATAAGTTTAAATAAGTATATACGATGTTGATAGTGAATTATCAGACATTTTTCACCATCTCCGAAAATTCATCGCGAGAAGAAAAGAAACGAAGCATTTTCCGCGTTCTTTCAAGTAAGAACTATCGAAAACGATTTTATTTATTTTTTTTTATAAAAGATAGATATAGAACTGTTAGTTATAATTTTTATCCTTAACGAATTTAGACGACGAAAGCTAGCAAAAGACGAAGAGGAATTGAAACCTCAAACATTTAAAGAAATTTGTTATATTTTTTCGTTGTGAAATTAAATTCGCCTCCCCGTGTTTTAATAGATTTCCTTAGCAGTGGAGATAAGTCTCGAGAATGTATATATGATTAATTATTCTTTTTACTCAATTTCTATCACAAATGTTCGCGTCTCTCTCTTTCTTTCTCTCTCCAAATGTATAAGTCTGAACCATTGAAACGTATCGGAGCTATTCTTCAGATATATTTAATAATTTCGAAGGCTAATCGCGATTGGACCCGCAATTGTTCCGCTCTCACAAGAAACGGTGGCACGCGTTCTAGTTGGAGAAAGCGCGGTGTATTTCGTCTATATCTTCACATATCGATAGACAGTTGTGTGTATACGTAATTAGCAATGTATTTGCACAGTCTGCATCGTCGTCGGTTTTCGCAGTTGACGTCGCGCCGCGTTATATCTCTTTCTCTGTTTCTCCTCTCTTTTTCTCCGTTTACCTGCAAGTTCACACGTCTGGTTTTATAATTTTCATTGACGATTCGAACGGCTATCTAGATGAGCGTTTCGCGTTAATCGATCGATAACCATCGGTTAAGAAAATCATCGTTTCATCGTTCTCGGACGATTGCTTGAAGCGTTTCACCAAGGTTACGATTTGATGATGCTAAATGATTGTATATGTAGAGAAGATTTAATTAATTGATTTGATTTTATTTTCGAATAAGGAAAAAAGGAAGAAAGTTCTGCGAAGCGTAAAGATATACAAACGCGTGTTCTGCTTTGGAAAAATTAAATTAGAATGTCCATGTATTAATCTTTTACATTATGAGATCATCTTTGATCTGACAATGCTATTTTTAGAAACTTATTTACATTTCTGATACGACATGTTATATAATTAAGAAAGCAAAATAAAATCAGATAAGATCAATATGCGTTAAATTATGTATATATTTTATATACATTCTCGTTACAAGAAAATCTATTCTTAATCTTTTCTTAATCTTTTTTCTCACGCACGATATTTAATTATTTACTTATGTTTTTCTTTTTACATTACTAACTCTAAACTTAACATGTGATTTGTGAAAAACGCATTGTATTCTCCGTTTCGTTAATGAACAAATTGGAAATGAAAAATTCTTCCCCGTCAAACGATGGATTGCCCGAGATCCAAATTAATCCGGACGCGAGAAATCTCGAAAATTCCACGCGATTCTCGTTTATCCGAAAAACAATTATTCCTCGGCTCTCTTTGTCGAGTTGAAACGCACGCGGGTTTCGCGCGGAATGTCTCTCCCCGGCCACTTCTAGCGTAAAACGCGAAGACAAATGTGTCGGTGAGCACGACACCCCCGCATTATCTCGGATTAAAATCGGAAATGCAGGTCAAACGGTCCGCCGGCGGCCACGTGGTCGCGTTGGAGGACTCGTTTCGAGCAGGACACACGCCGACTTTATTACCTGAGCAACAGATAACGGGAAGAAGTCGTGTTGCATAATTGTCTCGGGCCGAGACCGAGGTTATTTTTAATCCTGACCGGTAGCACGCGACCGCGTCCATCCCGGAACAAAGAAAATGATGGAAAAAACCACGAATCTCATCTTTTCGAAGTATTGATACATTCATATCGGTAATCGTATCAGCGGCGGGAGGGGAAACAGGAATGGAAAAGAATATATATAATATATATATAATAAAAATATATATAATATAATACAATATATATATATAAAATATAATAAATATAATATATAATATAATAAAAATGTGATCGATAATTTAAGTATTTGCAATTTTTTTCTCTTTTTTTAAAACAATTTTTTTATTAAAAACATTCAGATTTTAAACAAAATTAACTCGATTTGCACAAGATTTTACTTATCTCGCTTATTCGAAAGCAAACAATATGCGTCCAATATGGCTGAAAATTGACACGTTAGGACCATGCGTACCAACGTTAGAAAAAAAGATGGCTGCTTCGAAGAATTTTTCTCTAAAACAATTTTTTTATTAAAAACGTTCAGTGATTTTAAACAAAATTAACTCGATTTGCACAAGATTTTGCTTATCTTGCTTATTCGTTCATCGAAAGCGAACGATGCGTCCAATATGGCTGAAAATTGGCACGTACATTACATGCATACCAACGTTAGAAAAAAAGATGGCTGCTGTTGGAAGAATTTTTCTCTAAAACAATTTTTTTATTAAAAACGTTCAGTGATTTTAAACAATTAATTCGATTTGCACAAGATTTTACTTATCTCGCTTATTCGTTCGTCGAAAGCGAACGATGCGTTCAATATGGCTGAAAATTAGCACATACGTTACATGCGTACCAACGTTAGAAAAAAAGATGGCTGCTTCGAAGAATTTTTCTCTAAAACAATTTTTTTATTAAAAACGTTCAGTGATTTTAAACAATTAATTCGATTTGCATAAGATTTTACTTATCTCGCTTATTCGTTCGTCGAAAGCGAACGATGCGTCCAATATGGCTGAAAATTGGTACGTACGTTACATGCGTACCAACGTTAGAAAAAAAGATGCTTCGAAGAATTTTTCTCTAAAATAATTTTTTTATTAAAAACGTTCAGTGATTTTAAACAATTAATTCGATTTGCACAAGATTTTACTTATCTCGCTTATTCGTTTGTCGAAAGCGAACGATGCGTCCAATATGGCTGAAAATTGGTACGTACGTTACATGCGTACCAACGTTAGAAAAAAAGATGGCTGCTGTTGGAAGAATTTTTGCATAAGGGAACGGGATATAATTCGTTCTAATTAATCGTAAATCGATATATTTTATATATATATATATTAGAAAAAGAAGATTGAATCGGTCGGATACAGCGCGGGAAATTCAAAAATTGCTTTTGCTCCCCCGTAATGGGTAATGCTCTGCCGATCATTGTTGCACATTGTGCGTGGGGTGGTTGGGGCCCCGTTTCGATATGGTATCAAGTCCTCCGTCCTATAAATATTTAATGAACCCCGAACCCTTCGAATTGACGAGGGTCACCGAGGAGGGAGGGATTAGAGCTCTCTGGAAGGATAATCGGGGCGTCGGCGTGTTAAGAAACGAGTTTACACCGCGATTAACGGGTTTCTGGTACGCGATTTCGCTTCCGCGTTTTACGGTTTTATCTTGCATCGTGATGAATGGGGTGGGGAGAAATAAAATTTCAAGTTCGTAAGGAAATATGTGGCTAGCAGCGATCGATAAAATACCGTCACGCAAGATATTTTTTTCTCTCTCTCTCTCTCTCTCTTTTTTTCACGGTGCGTAACGATAGACTCGGCGGAGGGAAAAGTATTGGATGACAACAAGGCAACAGGTTATGGAAACGCGAAAAATTAATAATTGCGATAAAGAGAGAAAAATTTCTTCTTCTAAATTAATCGAATTAATCAAAAGAAACAAGGAATGGCTCTCTTGATTTTTCTTTTTATATAAAAATAGTATGTGGATGAATTTTCCAATTAGAAATTATTATTATTCAATTTAATACGATTTAAATACGTTGTAAATAAGCTTTAAGATCGATCGAGAGGAATGCAAATGGATAAGAATTTTAATATCGATGGAGAGAAGAAACGCGTTTTCTCTCGAGTCGTAAATATATTCCGTTTCTTCCATCGAGCGCCACAGTCTTGTTCGCGAATGTAGTCGACTTCGCGCACGAGTTTGTACACAAGCGCATGCGCGGTAACGTTCTCGTATTCATTATCCTCGTGACGAACCTCTCCTATTCCCGCTTTTATTATTCGTTGCTCCCAGCGCGATTTCTTTCCACCGTACGTATTCGAATACCTTTCTCATTTCCAACCATTTAAAATTACCCCCTTTTTCCCATAATATCTTTATTTCGATCAATCATAATTCCATTATCATTCTCGTTTATTTATCGTCCCGATTTGCGAAATTTCTTCTCCATTCTCTATCGAAAATATCTCGAGCTACGATAAATAATCGAGGTAACGCGAGTGCAGCGACGGAGAGTGGTGGGGAGGATACCAAAGACGCGTTGACCTTTCGCGAGTTCCCACTTTCGTAGAACACCAACTCGACCAGACTTTGAACTTTGCGCTCGGCCTGCAACTTGGGCAAAACCCGAAATTCAAGGGTGATCCAAGGGGGGGGGGGGAGGCGAAGACGCTTCGCCGCGCTTCTGATTTAATGGCCACGAGGTCCCGGGGTTAGGGCGTCTAGTGGCTTAGAGAAGCTTACGACGGGGAAGGAAGCGGCGTAACTCTTGAACGCAATAATAAATTTTAAGGTTATTAATTTTCTTTTCTTCCTCCCATTCATTCGATTTATTTATTTATAATAATATTTGTAAAGAATTAAAAATATTTCTAGTGCAACGAGACAAGTCGAAAATTTCTTTTTTTTTTTTAATTATTTTTCGAAGGAAATAACGTTAAAGTATTGCATTAATCGCTTAATTGCTCAAGTTTAACAACGTTTTCTTGGCGTTCGTAATTGAATAATCGGTGTGTGATTTAATAAACAAAGCAACATGGTAATTATGGAATCGCGTACGGTGGGATATTGTTTTCGCAACGAAGATAGGAAGATTTCACAAGGAAATTGGTGCCAGGTTTTCATGTAAATGTAAATTGCCCCTTTTAATAAGCGTTAACTCGTTATACCCATTTAAAAATACACGCTCGTTTTTTCTCGTGCCGTTGATTTAAATAAATCGTTAATCATTAAATATATCGGTCGTGTATATTTTTTTTTGTTTAAATTATTCAACTAATCGTAACAAAAAAAATAACAATCAAATATTCATGCGATTACAATATAAATCATTCTTACGGTTCATTCATTCTGAAATCGTTCTTCTGATCTCAAAATCTCTTAATTATGCATTTGATCCAAGATAAAAAAAAAAAAATAAAGAAAAGAATTTTCACGTATCGCATTTTCTTAAATAAATAAAATAGATGAAGAATCATTATCTGCGAAAGAAATTCATTTTCCACGAATTTTCTAAATTTTCGCAACCGATTTTTCCAATTACTTTAATTGTCCGTTCATTGCGAAAAGAATCAACAACGTTGCGGTTTCCTTTTCCGAGAGCCGTCATTTTCACGAAACGAGTGAAAATAATTGGCGCAAGATGGATCGAAAAAGGATTGGAAGAATTTTGAAGGATGTATTTGGAACTCTTAATGTTTCGAATCAAGTTGTTTGCTCGATAAAATAGTTCTTGGAATCGTTCAGAGATCGATGATTCGAGTTCTTTGCTTGGCTAATTTTATTTTTTCCTTTTCAGGAATAAAGAAGAAATCAGATTTATTTTTCTCCTATAAGAATCGTACGATACGATTGCGAGAATATAATAGAAACCTTGACCGTGATCCAAATCCGTCGATCATCTCGGCCACGAGCCGTTAACAAAATCGAAAAAAAGAAAGGAAAACAATCCTTTCAAAAAGTGCATCGCTATATCGTAAAAAAACCGAGCATTGTGTATCCCCGAAACCAAAATGGGAAAAAAAGGAAGAAGAAAGGAAAGGGAGAGGGAAAAAAAAAACCGTGACCGTGAACAAGTCGATTTTCCACAATGGCAACGCCGAACGTTCGAAAAGGCAATAAATATTTCAGCTAACCAGCGTATATATACACATAAGGCGTGCTCCGCAAAAGCGTTCCATTCATACCGCCGCCGCTGCCGCCGTCGGTAACTTTAAGCACGATGCACACTCTCTTTCCATTCTCCGTCCCCCTATGCGCTCGCGCGTGTACGCGCATCGATGTACGCGCATCCGGGGCCTCCTCACGGTTTTACGAGCTGCTAGCATGATTTATCGCGGGAGACGAGCGCCGCAAGCATCATTAGAGACGTCGCTCGAGACCGTCGAGGAACCGTCGGATCGAATCTCTCGAATGATCGACCGTGCGCTATTGGCTGGCTGTACTAGCCCCCCTCCCCTCCTATCCGTCTATTCGCCGTTCTGCTGCTGCCTTTCGCGATTTCGATGGATTCATTCGTTCACGGCTCTCTTTAAATACGTGTGGAAACGTAATTCGATAGAGGGCTCGGTTAGAGTGGTAAAATTCTATCGAAAGATATTATATAAGTATTAATTTATTACACGCGTTTGAATATTTTTCTCTTTCCAATATACACAATTTCACATTTACGAATAATTTAAGTAACGTTAATTAATATCAAAGTTTCGTTTTGATGAAATATATGTGATGATGTTTTTAAGAGTTTTGAAAGGGCAAAGGTATACGCGTATTCGCTTTATCGAACGTTTACTCGATTATCGACTCGAAATTTCCACATTTTGCCCGCGTCACGGTCACATCTCCTCCTTCCCTCCCCCTTATTTTCCAGACGGCCGTCTACGAAGGGACGCCCCCAGGTTATCTCTCACGGCCTTCCGATTTAATTAAACACGGTTTCTGACCCCAGCCAGCAACTTTCGATATTAGGGCCCTCCCTCCCCCTTTTGCTCGTACCTCTATCGCCTCTAACAAACTCGACTCGAACTCCCGACGCCCCTGTGTAATAACCGCACCCAAAATCCTGTATATACCTAGCCTTGCACACGAATACGCTCGCTCGCACACACATACACACAGATACAAACGCAAAAACGTTCACGATAGTCTGGCTGGATAGTATAGGTGATCTCGTTTCCAAAGGGGGGGGAGAAGGCAGAGGCTGGCCTTTGTTCGCAGCGTCGGATCCGCCAGAGGGGTCTCTTTCATCCCTCTACCTACCCTATCCGGCGATCCTCCGTCCGACGCTGAGCATCGCGACGCCTCCTCTTCACCAAACCACCCCTCCTCCCTTCCGGAACCCCCGCTCCGCGTCTCTTTGTGCTCTTGTCAACTTGTCAAACTACCCCCTCCTACCGCCGTGCCTCCCAGCATCCAATACCAACCCCTCGGCCAACAGGATCGAGCTTCCCCCTTTCTCTCTCCACCCCGATGTCCTCTTCCTTTTCCTTCGGTTCCATGTTCCAAGGGTGCTCTCTTCCAGCCTTTCTTTTTTTTTTTTTTGATGGTTTAGATGGATGGAAAGGTTTCATTTTCTGAGGGGAGGTGAGGAAGAGTGCTTTTTTAATATCTGTTCCATAATTTTTATTCATCTATTCGATATTGTATTCTGAATATAATTATTATAATAATATTAATATATTTATTCCCTTTATTTATTTATTTATCTATACGATTTTAGTAGTACAGAAGGTAGAATAGTAATCTCAAATTAATTAATCCTAATACTTTTTTCTTTTTTTCTCTCGATTATCACCTTTCTTCCCTTCGATCTATCTCCACTGTCTGTTTTTATATATATTTTTATCACATCTCGAAAAGAGATCGAGGAGAGAATCGGCAGGTTGATAATTCAGATTGAAAGAAGATGGGGAGGGGGTGAATCGCGAGAGGGTACGATGAGCCTTTACGTGTTTGGGAGGAGGAGGAGGAGGGGGGGGGGGTGGTTGCCTATAAGAGACGGAAGAGGCGAGACACGCGGAGAGTGGAAAGTTTTGACGCCACCCTATAAATCAAGCGGGGGGGGGCGGCCTCCTCGCTCGGCCGGAACCTCGTCGTTGCTCCTCGGGGCTTCTCTTCAACCGCCCCCCCCCTCCCCGCCGCCGGCCGCCTCTCCAGAGTTTCGCTCACCGTATGTCTCCTTCGCCTCTCGTTGTACACGGACAGCAGCTCGTCGCAAGGCGAGTCAAAAATTCCAACAGTTTCCTCCTCCTCCCTCTTTCCTCCTCCCCCGTTATTCTCCAGTTCCCGTCCATCTGCCTTCACCTCGATATAATTACCCTCCCTGACGTTAATTTATGCCGCGCTCCGGGAATGGCGACGCGTTTTTTCCCGAAAAAAATCGCGGCGTCCTCCGCTCTTGCGGAGGAATCGAGGGAGGGAGGGGTTGGGGAGGGGTGGATTTTTTTCGAAAATTTTGGAGAATGGAGATCGGTATTTTTGGTTTCGAATATGGGTTTTTTTTCGAAAAATTTGGCGAATTATTTTTTTCCAATGGGGATAAGTGGAGATCGGTATTTTTGGTTTCGAATGTAGGTTTTTTTTTTTTTTTGAAAGATTTCGTGAATAGTTTTTTTTTTCCAACGAAATTAATAAATTTATGGACGAATAGATACATTTTTTTATATTTTTTTTTTTATCGAAGATTTTTTTCTCAAGATTTGGCGAACGGAGATCGGTATTTTTGAATCGAATATAGGTTTTTTTCGAAAGATTTGGTAAATTATTTTTTTCTAATGGAAGTAAATGGAAATTGGTATTTTTGAATTTAATATAGGTTTCTTTTTTTCGAAAAATTTAGCGAATAGTTTTATTTTTTTCCAACGAAATTAATAAATTTATGGACGAATAGATACATTTTTTTATATTTTTTTTTTTATCGAAGATTTTTTTCTCAAGATTTGGCGAATGGAGATCGATATTTTTGAATCGAATATAGGTTTTTTTCGAAAGATTTGGCGAATTATTTTTTTCTAATGGAAGTAAATGGAGATTGGTATTTTTGAATTAAATATAGGTTTTTTTTTTTCGAAAGATTTGGCGAATAGTTTTATTTTTTCCCGAAATTAATATTAAATAAATATTGTTAATAATAGATTGGGTAGAAGAATTTAAGATAAAATCTGGATTTTGAATTTTTTTTTTTCTTGAAAAATTTGGCGAATGGAGATTGAATAGGACGCGATTTTTTTTTGAAAGATTTGGCGAATTATTTTTTTCTAATGACGGTAAATGGAGATTGGATCGAATATAGATTTTTTTTCGAAAGATTTGGCGAATAGTTTTTTTTTTCCAACGAAATTAATAAATTTATAGACGAATAGATATATTTTTTTATATTTTTTTTTTTCTCGAAGATTTTTTCCCAAGATTTGGCGAACGGAGATCGGTATTTTTGGATCGAATATAGAACGCGATTTTTTTCGAAAGATTTGATAAATTATTTTTTTCAATGGGGATAAGTGGAGATTGATATTTTTGTATTGAATATATAGAATAACGAGAATATTATTGTTGATAATAGGGATAAGTAGAAAAATTTAAGATAAAGCTTGAATTTTGAATTTTTTTTTTTTTCTTGAAAAATTGAAAATCGAATAGAATGCGATTTTTTTCGAAAGATTTGATGAATTATTTTTTTCTAATGGCGGTAAATGGAGATTAAATCGAATATAGATTTTTTTTCGAAAGATTTGGCGAATAATTTTATTTTTTTCCAACGAAATTATTAAATTTATAGACGAATAGATAAATTTTTTGTATTTTTTTTTCTCAAAGATTTTTTTCTCAAGATTTAACAAATAGAGATCTATATTTTTGAATCGAATATAAGATTTTTTTTTAAATATTTAGCGAATAGTTTTATTTTTTTTCCAACAAAATTAATATTATAAATAAATATTGTTGATAATAGGATGAGTAGAAGAATTTAAGATAAAGCCTGAATTTTGAATTTTTTTTTTTCTTAAAAAATTTGGCGAATGGAGATCGGTATTTTTGGATCGAATATAGGATATTTTTCGAAAGATTTGATAAATTATTTTTTTTCCAATGGGATTAAATAGAGATTAATATTTTTGTATTGAATATACAGAAAAACGAGAATATTGTTAATGGATAAAACGTGACGATTTTGAATTTTTTTCTTCTCGAAAAATTATTCAATTAATTATTCAACGAATAATTTATCCACGTTCGGTGGATTTCGTATTTTTCGAAGGTTTAGTTTATTTGCAAATAACTGAGGAAGTATGAAAATTGATTAAACGAAAAGAAAATTGCGAAGAGAAAATTATTAGTAACAAATCGTACAGATAGAAGTAATCTGTACAAACAAATTTATTTTATCGAATCGAAAATGATATTTCTCGCACCAAGATTTTAAATTTATCTCGTTTCGCTTATTGAAAATAATTATTTTTCTTTTTTTTTCCCCTTATTCGAGTAAAAACTACTCCATAATTATAAAAAAAGAAACGTTATAAAAGTCAGCGAATCCGGACTTCCTTTCGTCCGTTTCAATGTTGTATACCGCAAGATCCAAGATAACCATTCGCTAATTATCCCCGTTAATTGTATAATATCTGTATTCGCGCGTATTTACACGCATACCGTTGCCCTTCCCCCCTCCACCCTCCCCCCACACGCGCGCGCACACACATTGACGCACGTAAGAGTTAAACGTTGCCTCCGCTCATTTCCACGATTATCTTCCCGCGATATCTCCGCCATTGCCTTTCGAAACCGATCTTCGAATTCGTCTTCTCTCTCTATCTATCTATCTCTCTCTTTCTCTCTCTTTGAATAATTGTCATCGCTGTTACGTGCGAATTGAAATGGGATTGGAAGCACGAGAGGGATAGTTTCATCGATCTTTCGAAAGGGGTTGGAAATTGCACCTATACGGATCGTGGATTAAAATTATGGAAAATTGTTCTTGCGTTCTCGCTTTGTTCCTGTCTGCGTGACTGAGAAATCTCGATGCGAAAAAAAAGTCCATTATTCGATGATATTGCTTGAAAATTTAAACAATCGTTCTCATGATGTAATTTTTACTATTGTTTCGAAAATGTTTCTCGAATATTTTAGATAAATCGCATTTTGTTTATTTTTTTCATATTTAAAAAGTTACGCGTTGAAATTTGCATGGCAAACGCGGTGGAGACGGTTCGTGGAAAAGTGGAATCGGTGTGTGTCGATGATGGTCCAGGTGTTGGGGATAATTACTCTTTCTGGAAAGAAAGGTGTTTCCTCTAATGAAGGGCTCGAGCGTCGGCAGTTAGGATGAATAAACCTTAAGGTCGAGCGTGACGAAAACGTGTATATGTATATATATGTATGATATTTTGGTCCTGTCCCATCGGTCAAACCGCACGTCCATAAATTATGAATTATCGTTCCACCCTTTCGTCCCCTGATACGGTGAACAACTATGTACCTTGCTTCATGAATTCTAATTAGACGTTTTAAATAACAGGTTGCTTTATCCCTCTCCCCTTTGCAGAGAAACGCGAAGATTTTCTAAAAATTAATTCTTACGTTTTATTATTTCCCTTCACTAATCAATTTAATTAATATTATACGACTTCTTTTTTTTAAAATTCCCAATGTAAAATAAAATATTGATTATACGTGTAAAAATTAAATACATACAAATTTATTCATTTTATTACGGGTGTCGATATTATCGCGTTTGTTCCAGGAAATTTTGAAACGGGTCCATTCCTCTCATTACCTTTGTTCGCCCAAGGCGACGATTTATTTCTTACGTTAATTTCTTTCCTCGTCAAGGCAGCGAGTTTTTAAACTTCCTCTCCGAGACAAGTCGCGCCGCCACTCGATGGACCGAGCGATACGAGTGCCCTCCTCGGAACAACGGTTATTAACAAAGTGGAATCTAGATACGGCTCGCGTCGTCGTCGTCGGTGACTTTTTAACTAACCTCTCGGCCGCAAAGTGAAACTTAAAAATTCTCAGGTGACACACACGCAATGTCATCACTCGAGATCCTATCGTAGTTGGATTTCACGCGTGCCGTTCGAAATTTTTCCTCTTTTTTTTTTTTTTACCTCTCCTTGATCCCTCGTGTAAGAAGGTTATCGCGATGAAGGAATGTGACGAGCGCCTCCTAATATTCGCTTTCGGCGATCCGTCGGTAAGATAGACACCTACTTTCGAATTCACACGCTTGATTCGGATCTGGACGGAGGAGCGTTCCTTGGCGAAATTATTATTCCGGTTTATTAACTCTGTTTCGAATTTAATTTCGTAGAAAAAAGAGAGAAAGGAATAAAGGATATCGGCGTTTTGATCCAACAATCTCGTTAGTCTCGATTACTTCTCTACTTGCGCGAACGTGACAAATTCAAAGTTTATCGGAACGATCTTTCTCACGGTTAGAAGCACGGAGAAAAGGAGCGCAATTTCGTTATCTCTGAGCGAAGCAGTTTAACGATTCCATTGACCTTGGAAGTGGAAACGAAGCATATCGGGATAGGAAAGAGAAAGCTGGCTGACCAACCACCGTCTTCAAATTTTGTTTCCTAGGTGTCACAAGTGGGGAAAAAAGAGGAAGTTTTTCAGGAAAAAATGTGAAAGTTAGGGCGATTGTGTTGCTCTCTTCCAACCAATAAGCGAATAAGCGGTTAGGTGTTCGACGTCCCGCTGAGAGGGCGCAAAATTCGGGCAAATTCTTTACTTCGAAAATTCCTTTTCTCTTTCCACGATTTCTCTTCTCTTCCCCACCCGTTTCACCTTTTCCACGCTTGTTTCGCCTTAACCTGTGCTCTCCGTTGAAATGTATATGCATCGGTGGTTGGCGCTTCGATCGCATTGATCGAGAACGTGTCAATTATTCGGGGAAGATAGATGTCGCGCAAATTTTCGGACTGGGAAATTAAAAATACGCGATATTTACGCGCGTATAGAGTAATATCCAGAGTTAATAAATCAACTCATGATTGGGACCTGGTATACGTCAATTATTTAGAGAGATAAATTTTTTTGAAAATTTCTCTTTTTCATCCTTATTTTTGAAAATAACTGTTATATATATATCAATTAATTCTTTAAAGATTTAAAAATTTTTTTTTCCATTCTTATTATTAGATATATATAAAAAATTAAAATAATAATTGAAATTTGATACAAAAGTGTTTCGAAAAATTCGAATGTGAAATATCTCGGACGGTCGAATTAAAAAGATTTAACTAAATTATTTTTCGCAATTGATTATCAAAATTTCGAAACTTTATTCATTAAGCAATTATTACCTTTTTCGTGTTCTCGCTTAATTCAAGGATAAATCTCGTCGTATAAATCCTTTTTAAAAATTCACGCGACATTAAAAATACGATTATTTATCGTGTCGATGTAAAAGACGCCGACGACAGAGGCTTCTTTCGATTTAATCAATATCAAGATGATTTCGTTAAATTACATTTAACGAAAATCCGGCCTATTTATCGTCCAATATCGTTCCGTCTCTCGCCCATCTCGAATAAATTAAATTGCTCGTAGGAGACGCATAATTCATTTATACCAGCGGGCAAACGAGGGATATCGCTGAGAATATATTTCAACGCGAGCCGATGTATATTAAAAGATTTAATCGAGTCGCATCTGCTTATGGGACGCGCGAAACGGAAGAAATTCCTCTGTGTTTTTATTTTCGTATCGCACGCACCCGCGAAATCCGACTGTCGATCGCATCACATCCGTGAACGCGATATATATTCCGCCCGTTGAAAAGCAGAAAAATGATATTTGAATAGCGCGTGAGCGAGCGAGCGAGCGAGAGAGAGAGAGCCCTTAACAGGTTTCAAAAAGTGAGAGAAGGAGAAAAAAAAATCGAGCACGTTGGTCAGTCGATAAAAGGTTTCATTGAAACGTTGGGTATATCTGCGAGGACAAAAAGCGTTATCGAGAGCACGTGGCCAGGTTCGATCTATGGCAACGTCGAAACAAAAAACAAGTTTGGCCGGGACAGCTCGTTGAAAAATACGAGCTTTGATAATCTCGAATGCGCGGAATTGAGAGGCGAGGTAAAAATGGAAAGAGAGAGAGAGAGAGAGAGAACGATAGAGTGTAGTAACTGCCGTACCGACCCAAGTAAGTTGTAAACGAACAGGATGAAAAATAAAAAAAAAAGAAGAAAGCGTGTTGAGGGTGAAAACGTGGAAATGGTGTAATACATATCGTCGAAACAGTGGCACGGGATTTATCTGCGTTATATGGCCGACTTGTTTTGACCCTCTTCTTCCTCTTGATGCATTCTCCACAACCTAAAACGCTCGCCTCCGTATCTCTGTTTATTAAATATTTTTCTTCTCGGCTTTTTTTTCCAACCGGGCGATGTTTCCCGACTTTAAAGGGATAATAAAAATCGCGAGGGATATATTTTTTAGTTGAAAGTTATCTCGCAGGAATTATTTATCGTACGTAATTCGATATGTAATATACATTAGATTTTAAATTTTAGCATTCTAAAAATATTGAAACGTGTATAGTTGTCATTTTTTATCCAAAAGAAAAAAAAACTTCTTTATCGTCCTGTAAATAATTCCGAATAGAAATATCATCGTATTCTTTCAAACCTCGTCGATCGATATTCGGTTTCGATCGGTAAAAAAGGGTCTCGTACTTACGAACTAAGTCACGCGCTTTAACCGAAATAAAACATCGCTACATAATATGTTCGTTTTGATCAACGTTCATCGAAACTTCAAAACAAAATATATCTATCCATTTCTAAAATCCTTATAAATCAATATTTTTCCAACGCGTATTTCTAATGAATACGAATATAAGAAACACAGTACACGCTAAAAACGTTTCACAATCGCCGAGCAAAGAAAAACGGCTCGTATCGTCTCGAATTCCAAGTGGATTCCTCTCGAGGCACGATCGGCCGTCGGATTTCGCAATCGGTCGGCAAAAGACGGGATCCCCGTTTCCTCGCGGTCAGCTGACGCGAGGCAACTCTCGGCCCCTGTTGGTGGGGAGAGGAGGAGGGGGACATGGAATTACGGATGCGACGTGCGTGGAGAGCGGCATAAGCTATTGGGCGGCCGGCTTTTGAGCGGCCTTGCAAACTGGTTTCCTGCAGCCCGACTCGATTATGCTAATCGCATATATGCATGTTAGCATTTGGCTGATCTGCTGGCGTGTCGGTTCTCCGTTCACCAGCCCGTTCGTTCTCCCGATGTGTGCGCGCACGTGTGCGCGGGACAAACCCGTACCCTTTCCGACGGAGCAGCGGTGCGCTCGAGAAACCTTGATCGCGGCCACCCTTTAATGCCGGCCCGACCTTCCGCCAGCTGGACACCTTCCACCGTGCGTAACGGTATATCCTCCGCTGATTTCCCTTGGCTCCTTCTCCTTCTTCCTATTCCCCCGTTATTCTCGTCCAAAGATTTTTCTTCCCCACGATTTTTTCGAGCAGGTTACGGTAGATGGCAGGACGGAGGATTATGAATGTTTTAAAGATACGATAATTTCTATGACATACGATTTTTAATAAATACATAGGATTAGTGTTAATAATATAAATTAAAATATTATTCATTCGAGCAAAAATATTAACTTTTTCTAGATTCTGAATACTTAATAATAATTTAAAAAAAAATCTAGAACAAATTTATATAAAAATGGATATATCTGTGGTGTCTTCGTTTGAAAACGATGTTTTGCCATTGTTTTTGCTTTCAAGCTACCATTGTTCGAGCAGTGGTTAGTTGTGGGAAGATAGATGAGGGGAGTTGCAGAGACAATTAGAGTGCAGTTCATTCTGGACGGTTGGAGACGGTGAATGGTAGAATGGTTAAGAACTCAGATTAGGTGGAACAAGATAGCTATGACTCGGTGGCGCTCTAATCGGTATATATCCCCATGGTTTCTCGCGACGCTTCGCCACCTCGATTCAACCCATAAATCTCCGAAACCACGATGCACGCGAATCGTAAATAGAATGGAATGCGCAGAGAGATGATATTATCGGTTCGAGTGTTTCACAGCGTGTTAAACACCGACGGAATCTTTCCTGGAATTTGATCTTGATCGAGCTTAATCTCAGTTCTTCTTTTTTACCAAGTTCAAATTTAATATATTTTTCTTTTATTATTCGTAAAAAATAATAATTTTTTTATATCTGGAAAGGAATAGATAAACGAATAAATATATAAACACTTACGTTGGACAATTAATAGTGGCGCTAGTGTCGTCACAATTGCGTTAATTTGAAAAGCTTTTCTTTATTTTATAAACATGTTTTTCTTCCTCTTCGATAACGAAAACTCATTAAAGAGGATAGAATGGAGATTTTGAATTTGCTGCACAATACTGGATATTATTAAAACTTTAATCATTGAATATTTATCTTTTCTTTCTGAATATTTTCTGCTTCTAATCGTGTCACAAAATATCAAAATCAATTTTTCGTGAATTTTTCGAAATAAAGAGAGAGAAAAATACAATAATTAACATTCTCACGTGTATATAATATTATGATTATAATTATAATTTTCATTATCTTCCACTGACATTGACGATCATTCCAATCGAACGTAAACAAAACTTCGTGTCCTCGTTTGTTTACATCGACGATCTTTTTTATCGATGGAATCATCGCGAACGACAAACCATCGGGTAAAACAGAAAGAAGCCAAGGTCGTAATTTTTGATCTTGTTTTCTCTCCTTCTCTGTCTCTCCAACGCGTGGAAAGTCAACGCACGAAAGAGAAAGAGAGAGGGAGATGGGTTGCTCTGGTTCCAAGAGGAGGGGTTTTACGAGCCTCTTTACGACTTCAGTTTCACGCGTGCGAACTACCGTGGTGAGATGCGGGGTCCCATAACAGTCAAATAATGCCATTTGATTGGATCTCCAGTGAGACCGATGATATTTGGGCCAATTTTATCTAAAATTTAAAACGAATCACTTGAATCATTCATCTCACGATTTGATTAATATTATTTTTGTTGAAGGAATGGAATTTTTTATCGCGCAGCACGATTAATATAACGATAAATTATCAATGTTTTACGAGTAATATTTTTATTAATTTTGTTATTAATAATAGGTTATTATAGATTTATTTTTTAAACGATAGTTTAAGAGATTTTTTAATAATTATAGTTCTGGTTGTTCGATATAATAGATTTAATAAATGGAAGATTATGTGAGATTTCAATAAAATGTCCCGATAGATAGACACGTTATTCGATTTTATTTAAATGTTTTGCAGATGGAACACGTTTGTCGATGACGTGACAAGTGCTTGTTTTATTCAAACGGATCAATAGCACTACGTGCATATACACTCGGTTGTGTAAATGTGGAGAGGAACGATAGATAACAATTGATCGGTTGTCCGCCACGAAAGATGAAAAAAAAATATTTGCATTCAATTTCGACGAATACATATTCGGATGGAACGTATTGATGGAAGATGATCGAGAATGAATTAATTACAATTCATTCGACAAACGGTGGAAATTGTCATTGCTCGATGAAGAAATTATCTTTTCGCAATGGATAGGATGAAACGGGGAAAACCGAGGGACAAAGGAATACTCTGGCAGAAGCCATTTTGTTAACTAGAGGCCATCATAGCTGTCTGACGTCACTTCCATATCCAACTATGGCGTCACGTGACGCTCCACCCTGTTTTCAATCACCTTGGACCCGAACCCACCCAGCTGTCAGACACGCTCCACCCCGTTTTTTCCACTCTTTCTGGCTATCGCTATCGCCATCTACCGGCAATAATATGAACTTCTTAGACCTTTCGAACGGCCAGCTAGTTTATGCCCTTCCCGATCGGTGTCACTACCGAGCAAAGCCCAAAATCCGGCCTCGATTCGCCTTCTCGAAAAGGCGAGCGAAATCCTCTCGAGATTTCGTGCGATATATATATATAATATCCCCTTTAAAGTTTCCTTTCTATCTATCCTTTCGATCGATTCATTTCCATCGATCCAGGAAACGACTTTCCGTGAATTTCCGCTATTCCGTAATTAAACGGTGAACGCTTTCCACCGAAAGAATAGAATAGTTTTTTTACACGTGGAAGACAATGCAACGTTTCCTATAATACCGAGGCGTGACGTTTTCCATTTCAAACAGGTTTATTACACGGATGGCGTAACACCACCGGATCGCCTTTAATCGCGGCACAAAGTAGTAGAGGAGAGCTCCGCCATCCAAACGTATCGAACGAAGGAAAAGGGAAAAGGAAAAAGAAAGAAGGAAAGGAAGAAAGACGGGAGACGGAAGTGGTGTAGGGTTACGCGTCGCGTGGTTCCAATGGAAACGAGGCGTAAACCTCCGATAGCGGGAAAAAGGGGGAAGCGAAGCAGAAGGAACGGACGAGGAAAAAAAAAAAGAAAAATAAAAAATAAAAAGACGTGTCCAAAGCGGCGGAAAGGAGGGTGGGGGGGGGAAGGGAAGCAATGTTACCGTTTTGCGGAGGAGGAGGGAGGGAGGGAATACGCAAGGGCCGAGTATCTAAAGCGGGAATTGAGTTAAAATCCTGCGAGAGGTAGAATTTATACGCGATCCAAGAGGCGAGGAGAGGGCAGCCGAGTACGGAGCGCATGGAATCGCTATCGGCGGCCATTCATCAATCCGGGGAATCAATACGCTGGAATTAATGAAAGCGCCGCGCGAACAGCGAGCTAGCGGCCGGAATGTTAATCGCGATCGTCCCGCGTCCGACCCATTCCCATGTACAGCGAACTCCCAAGGGCCCCACCTCCACCCGAGCCCTTCAACCTGCCGCCCCCCGCCCCGGCTCGACCCGTCGTACACCCGCTCCCCCACCTCCGCCCGCCCGTCGTGCTCGCTACCATTACCAACACGACCACCGTGCTGCCCGCAATGCCGTACATTCTATTCTCTCGTTTCGAATCGCGATTCCTTTTTTTTTTTTTTTTTTTTTTTCTCAACTTTTATCACGATCGAATCGAACACATTCGATTCCCTTGCACGCTTCTCACCAATTTGTAATTCGTGTAAACGTGCTTTTTCGATTGGGATTAGCAATTATTTGGATAATATCGAATTTCTTGAAAGGATTTTTTAGGAATAGAGTTGAGAGTAGACTTCGTTTGCATATTCCAGGCGATTCGATTTGATTTTAAATGATTTAAAAGATAAATGGAATTGGTATATATATACATATTTGTGTATTCGAATTGGATGCAAAAAGTGAAACTGTTAATTTCAGGTACTAGTAGATTGACGAACAGTCGGTATGGAAGATCTCTGATCGACAGATCGATGCAGAAGATTAATAAAATGATTGTGTAATATTTTATATATTTTATATATAATTTAAATTTTCTAGAATCTAGATATTTTATATATTACTTATTTATATTTTTGTGCATTTTTAAATTCTAGATTCCTATGTCATATTAGACATGTTCTATTTTTATTGGTAAGTATACACGAAGGTAAGTATTATTAGATATAAGTAAACTGGAAAAAAAAAAAAAAAAAAAATATCACTGTAAAATCGCAGTTGCAAAAGGTAAGTATGTCAGGTAAGTATAGGTAAGTATAGGTAAGTATATAGAATTTAATAAAAATTTTTATTTTTGAAAATATACTAAAAAATCTCGTGCCACCTCTTTTTGAGTTATATTCTCCTAATAAAAAGTCGAAAATTCGACAAAATTTCTTAAATTTAGGATTTTTCGATAAATTCTCGTGCCACCTCCTCTTGAGTTATATTCTCCTAATAAAAAGTCGAAAATTCGACAAAATTTCTTAAATTTAGCATTTTTGGATAAATTCTCGTGCCAGCTTCTTTTGAATTATATTCTCCTAATAAAAAGTCGAAATTTTAACAAAATTTCTTAAATCTAACATTTTTCGATAAATTCTCGTGCCACCTCCTTTTAAGTTATATTCTCCTAATAAAAAGTCGAAATTTTGTGAAAATTTCTTAAATTTAGCATTTTTCTATAAATTCACGTGCCATTTTTTTTTTAATTATATTCTCCTAATAAAAAGTCGAAATTTAGACTAAATTTTTTAGATTTAGCATTTTTCGATAAATTTTCGTGCCACCTCTTTTTCAGTTATATTCTCCTAATAAAAAGTCGAAATTCTGACGAAATTTTTTAAACCTAGCATTTTTCGATAAATTCTTCTGCCACCTCCTTTTGAGTTATATTTTCCTAATAAAAAGTCGAAATTTTGTGAAAATTTCTTAAATTTAGCATTTTTCTATAAATTCTCGTGCCATTTCTTTTTCAATTATATTCTCCTAATAAAAAGTCGAAATTTAGACTAAATTTTTTAGATTTAGCATTTTTCGATAAATTTTCGTGCCACCTCTTTTCAGTTATATTCTCCTAATAAAAAGTCGAAATTCTGACGAAATTTTTTAAACCTAGCATTTTTCGATAAATTCTCCTGCCACCTCCTTTTGAGTTATATTTTCCTAATAAAAAGTCGAAATTTTGTGAAAATTTCTTAAATTTAGCATTTTCTATAAATTCTCGTGCCATTTCTTTTTCAATTATATTCTCCTAATAAAAAGTCGAAATTTAGACTAAATTTTTTAGATTTAGCATTTTTCGATAAATTTTCGTGCCACCTCTTTTTCAGTTATATTCTCCTAATAAAAAGTCGAAATTCTGACGAAATTTTTTAAACCTAGCATTTTTCGATAAATTCTTCTGCCACCTCCTTTTGAGTTATATTTTCCTAATAAAAAGTCGAAATTTTGTGAAAATTTCTTAAATTTAGCATTTTTCTATAAATTCTCGTGCCATTTCTTTTTCAATTATATTCTCCTAATAAAAAGTCGAAATTTAGACTAAATTTTTTAGATTTAGCATTTTTCGATAAATTTTCGTGCCACCTCTTTTTCAGTTATATTCTCCTAATAAAAAGTCGAAATTCTGACGAAATTTTTTAAACCTAGCATTTTTCGATAAATTCTCCTGCCACCTCCTTTTGAGTTATATTTTCCTAATAAAAAGTCGAAATTTTGTGAAAATTTCTTAAATTTAGCATTTTTCTATAAATTCTCGTGCCATTTCTTTTTCAATTATATTCTCCTAATAAAAAGTCGAAATTTAGACTAAATTTTTTAGATTTAGCATTTTTCGATAAATTTTCGTGCCACCTCTTTTTCAGTTATATTCTCCTAATAAAAAGTCGAAATTCTGACGAAATTTTTTAAACCTAGCATTTTTCGATAAATTCTCCTGCCACCTCCTTTTGAGTTATATTTTCCTAATAAAAAGTCGAAATTTTGTGAAAATTTCTTAAATTTAGCATTTTTCTATAAATTCTCGTGCCATTTCTTTTTCAATTATATTCTCCTAATAAAAAGTCGAAATTTAGACTAAATTTTTTAGATTTAGCATTTTTCGATAAATTTTCGTGCCACCTCTTTTTCAGTTATATTCTCCTAATAAAAAGTCGAAATTCTGACGAAATTTTTTAAACCTAGCATTTTTCGATAAATTCTCCTGCCACCTCCTTTTGAGTTATATTCTCCTAATAAAAAGTCGAAATTTTGTGAAAATTTCTTAAATTTAGCATTTTTCGATAAATTTTCGTGCCACCTCTTTTTCAATTATATTCTCCTAATAAAAAGTCGAAATTTTGACGAAATTTCTTAAACCTAGTTTTTTTCAATAAATTCTCGTGCCACCTCTTTTTGAGTTATATTCTCCTAATACAAAGTGGAAATTTCGACAAAATTCCTTAAACTTAGCATTTTTCTATAAATGCTCTGCCACCTCCTTTTGAGTTATATTCTCCTAATAAAAAGTCGAAATTTCGACAAAATTTCTTAAATTTGGAATTTTTCGATAAATTCTCGTGCCAGCTCCTTTTGAATTATATTCTCCTAATAAAAAGTCGAAAATTCGACAAAATTTCTTAAATTTAGCATTTTTCGATAAATTCTCATGCCACCTCCTTTTGAGTTATATTCTCCTAATAAAAAGTCGAAATTTCGACAAAATTTCTTAAATTTGAAATTTTTCGATAAATTC
This sequence comes from Apis mellifera, assembly GCF_003254395.2. Classification (NCBI taxonomy): domain Eukaryota; kingdom Metazoa; phylum Arthropoda; class Insecta; order Hymenoptera; family Apidae; genus Apis; species Apis mellifera. The sequence continues at coordinate 4,011,211 of NC_037653.1, forward strand.
TCGTGCCACCTCCTTTTGAATTATATTCTCCTAATAAAAAGTCGAAAATTCGACAAAATTTCTTAAATTTAGCATTTTTCTATAAATTCTCGTGCCACCTCCTTTTGAGTTATATTCTCCTAATAAAAAGTCGAAATTTCGACAAAATTTCTTAAATTTGAAATTTTTCGATAAATTCTCGTGCCACCTCCTTTTGAATTATATTCTCCTAATAAAAAGTCGAAAATTCGACAAAATTTCTTAAATTTAGCATTTTTCTATAAATTCTCGTGCCACCTCCTTTTGAGTTATATTCTCCTAATAAAAAGTCGAAATTTCGACAAAATTTCTTAAATTTGAAATTTTCGATAAATTCTCGTGCCACCTCCTTTTGAATTATATTCTCCTAATAAAAAGTCGAAAATTCGACAAAATTTCTTAAATTTGGAATTTTTCTATAAATTCTCGTGCCACCTCCTTTTGAGTTATATTCTCCTAATAAAAAGTCGAAATTTCGACAAAATTTCTTAAACCTAGCATTTTTCAATAAATTCTTGTGCCACCTCCTTTTGAATTATATTCTCCTAATAAAAAGTCGAAATTTAGACTAAATTTTTTAGATTTAGCATTTTTCGATAAATTTTCGTGCCACCTCTTTTTCAGTTATATTCTCCTAATAAAATTTCGAATTTTAGTAATATTGTTTGGATATCGAATATTTTAACAATAATTTCACATGCCACTTTCTATCATATTATGTTCTCCTAATACAAAATCGAAAAATTTATCAAAAATCTTAACCAGGTGCCCGAAAATTTTAAGTTTTTTAATTCCAGGAATAATTTCGTATGCCACCTCTTTTTGAATTATGTTTTCCTAATACAAAATCGTAATTTTGGACGCAGCAAAAATTTTTGTTCCAATTTACGATTTTGTAACAGAAGAATATAATCGAGAAGGAGGTAACACACGATATTTTCCTCGAATTTTCTTAACATTAAATTTTGGACATTCTATGAAAATTTTCGACTGTATTTTTCGATTTTTTATTAGAGGAATATAATTTAAAAGAAATTGGCACGAGAAATTTTACTTACCTGTTTTATACTTACCTGTTTAAATTGTTATATTCATTTTCTCAACATTTTACTTAATTCTAATTTAAATATGGGATTTTTTATACTTACCTGTTTTCTACTTACCATTTTTTATACTTACCTAAATGCATTTCAGTATTCTTTATATAAAAATGGTAGATCATGAGAGACGGAAATCTGTTAACATAAAAGACATTTAATAAATATTTAATATCTGCTACATATTTCACATTTTATATATAACATTTAAAATTTTGTTACCTTGTATTAGGAGAACATAATTTGATAGGAGGTCATTTGAGAAAATTTTCTTAGAAGTTCTTGGAAATGACGTCAAATTCTTGGAATTATCGAAATTTTTGAACGAAAGAAATTTTTGGCCAATTTTGCGACTTTGTATTAGGAGAACATAATATGATAGGAGGTCGATCGAGAAATTTTTCTGAGAATTTCGGCAGTTCTTAGAAATGACGTCAAATTCCAAGAATTATCGAAATTGTCGAATGGAAAAAATTTTTGGCCAATTTTGCGATTTTGTATTAGGAGAACATAAGTTGACAGGAGGTCGTTCGAAAAATTTTTCTCAGAATTTCAACAGTTCTTGGAAATGACGTCAAATTCTTGGAATCTTAGCTTATCTGTGATATTCCATTTGAAGAAATGTAATTTCAAAGACACTTTCATGTGAAATATTTTACATATTTTACTTGCCTTCTACTTACCTTCTTAATTCCCATTTTTTTATTTTTTTAATCGTTTTTTCAACAGTCTCCTTAACTCTAGAGATAATTATCTTTTACATACTTACCTTTTAACTCTAACTCTATACAAAATTGAATGGTTTCAAATGGGCTACATCATCGTGCCATTAATTTTTTCGTAGGAGGAAGTATAAAGAAGCTATGAGAATCAATTTAATTTTTTCACATGGAACCTTATATTTTTTAATATATTAATTGATGTAACTCCGTATTCTCTATAAAAAAGCATTAGACCATAAATGTAATAAAATAAATAAAAATTATTAGTTTAGGAGATAGTGTCAAGCTGCATCGATCACTGCATTAAAATATATGTGATTCCATTTAAAAAATCAAGCTTAATCTCTCTAAAATCTCTATGTGTTCTCCTACAAAAACGCCAATGATGCCTGGATATACTCTTTTTCAAACTGTTCAACTTTTATCTGAAACATTTTTTTCTATAAGTGATAATAATTATGTAAATCGAGAAAATAGTATCAAAAAACGAAAAGAAATACTTATACATATATAAACGAAATATCTAAAAATATATAAATAATGAATTTTAACTATTTTTGATTTTAGAAATGGCGTCGTTTCTCGCACAATGCAGCACGTGGAGCCGAGAATCGCATAAAGAATATCACACGCACCATCCCGAGGAAATTTCTTAAACTTGTTATATCTCTGCAAAATTTAGAGAATCTAATAATAATAATAAATTACCAATAAACCATATCTTGTTCTTTTCTTATCCCCTTCACAATAATCCTAAACAATACTCTGCTCTCCTTGGTTAAAAATGTCTTATCTAATCTAATCTATCAATGAATTATTTATTTTCACTTTCCTCCATCGAAACAAACAATACTATTTCCAACTTTAATCTTATAAAAGAAGAAACGTCTCCATCCAGAGTTTCTCAAACGTTTGCAACGCGTTTATACACGAATAATAACTAGAATAGAATAAAATTCTAGATAAACGGACATTTTTAACGAAAGGAGAGTGTGCTCCACTGTGCTCTTCTCCTTGAACGCCGTCCTCTATTTACCGTCATAAACTCTCTTCCCCCCCTCCTCTGCAAAAAAAGAGAAACAAACGATTCTACTTAACGAGTTGGCGGTCGGGTCGCGCGGCAAAAAATTAGTAGACTTGGACGAGGAGGGGAGAGGGTGGAGGGGAGAGAGGGGAGGAGGATACCTCGGCGAGGCAGTTCAGTTAGCCGTGACGGTTAATGACACGGGAATTTTTCCAAATTTAACGATCGTTTAGCCCGCCCACGCACAAGGGCCAAGCTAGCTCTAGTGTTCGGTCGTCTGGGCGATGGCCGTCACCGTGACGAGCCACGTGTGTACCACCTCGCCTTCTGTCACTCACTCGACGGCGAGTCAAACTCGACCGTCGCGTTCCATCCGTTCAGTCTGTCGGGCAAGGATCGGCAAACGGTGCCTTCGCTCCCGTTCGCCCCCAAAACTCTTATACATTATTTTACTTCAACCAAAACCGTCGAAAGACATTATGGTGGTGGTGCTCGATACCCGATTGAACAGGTGGTGGCTCTTGGACAAGATCTAAATCTGAGATACGATTTCTGTCGTACGATAATGTCGCGTAAATAAATTGTTTTAAGTTGGAACTGATTTCTGCTCGATGTGTGCGATCGAAAGAAAGCGTATATATGTATATATTGTGTATTGAGTGTACGCGTCTCTAAAATATTAAAATTAATGATTCTTTTTTTTCTCTATCGGTACGACAGTTTCAATTTCTTTTTTTTTTTTTCTTTTTTTTTAAATACTAGTTGCGTTAGCGCAGTCGATTATAATTTTAATTTTGGATTCGAAATAATTGGGAAGGATTATATATATAATAATAATAATGGATAATTTGGAATTTTTTAACGAGAGTATCGTGCATTGTCGGTGTTGCAGGTGCGGCACAACTTCGTTAGCAGGGTGGACAGAGGAACGGAACGTGTCTGGAGCGGCTTGGCGTTTTGAACGAAGGTACCAAAAAACGAACGAAGGAGAACTCTGAGATATCACCGTCTTTAACCAACCCCCCTCGTGTACAAGTTTCAAAACAACAACTCGATCATTCTCCCAAAATTCATAACTCGCTCTCATTATTAATAGGTTCTCTAGTAGTAGTAGTGCTCCAGTTTCTTTCTTTTCGTTTCTGTAAACGAATAAAAATAAATGGGATATCCGAGTGTGATATAAAACAACGGGCAGGAGAAAAAGAAAGGAGTGGGAGGGAGAAGGGGAAGAGAGGGACACGAAGGAAGGAGTAATAATAATAATAATAATAATAATAATAATAATAATTCTACAAGTGATTTCCAAGTGATGTCGGTGTGATACGAGTGTTTGCGTGTTGTACGAAAGTGTGTCGTGGAGGGGGGAGGAGGAGGAGGAGATGTTTCGTGTATAAATAGAAGAGGAGAGAAAAAAAAAAATCACCCATGTATACGTAAATAAGGACGTGTGTGTCGCAGTGTGTCCGAGTATTCGAGTACAAAAGAAGAATATTACGATAAAAATAAATAAAACCAACACATAGAAAACCACGATAAGAAAGAAACGAGAGAGAGAGAGAGAGAGAGAAAGAAACCGAGCAAGAGTCGTTATAGGGGGGGGAGAGAAAAGAGAGGGGAGATCCCTCGAAGCGTGAAAGACTCGAAGGAAGGAGAAAGAGAGGAAGACTCGTGACTCGTGATAAACAATAATAGAAGAAAGAAGAAGAAAAAAAAAAGGGGGGGCCGAGGTGGAATCAGAAGGTGGGCCAGGTGGGACAGTAGCATGAGTTCGTATTTCGCGAATTCGTACATCCCGGACCTGCGTAATGGCGGGGTGGAACACCCGCATCAGCATCAGCAGCACTACGGTGCGGCCGTCCAGGTGCCCCAGCAGACGCAGTCGGTGCAGCAACAGTCCCAGCAGGCCGGGGACCCGTGCGACCCGAGCCTGCTACGCCAGGGCGTGCCCGGCCACCATTACGGGGCGGCGGGCAGCCAGCAAGACATGCCTTATCCGAGGTTCCCGCCCTACAACCGGATGGACATGCGTAACGCGACGTATTATCAGCACCAACAGGACCACGGGAGCGGGATGGACGGGATGGGTGGTTACAGGTCGGCGTCGCCGAGCCCTGGCATGGGCCACATGGGGCACACGCCGACCCCTAACGGGCACCCGTCCACCCCGATCGTGTACGCGAGCTGCAAGCTGCAGGCGGCGGCGGTCGATCACCAGGGGAGCGTGCTCGACGGGCCGGACAGCCCGCCGCTGGTCGAGTCGCAGATGCACCACCAAATGCACACGCAACACCCCCACATGCAGCCGCAGCAGGGCCAGCACCAGTCGCAAGCACAGCAGCAGCATCTTCAGGCGCAGCAGCAGCACATGATGTACCAGCAGCAGCAGCAGTCGCAGGCGGCCTCGCAACAGTCGCAGCCAGGCATGCACCCGCAACAGCAGCAGCAAGCTCAGCAACACCAAGGGGTGGTCACGTCGCCGCTAAGCCAGCAGCAACAGGCCGCGCCTCAGGGCGCGGCAAGCGCCAACCTACCGAGCCCTCTGTACCCGTGGATGAGAAGTCAATTCGGTAAGAATTGGAATTTCAGGAGTTTGGAGAATTTAACGAGGTTGATTATCGAGCTCGGGGTCGATTGGATTGTTGGATTTAGCAATTCGAGGCTTTTGAGTCGATGTTGAAGAGGTTGGATCAATTCTAGTTTCACTTTGAGGTTGGGAACAAATTTGCTGAAGAGATTTATGATGAATGAAAACATAAAAGATTTTTGAGGTTAGCAAGGCTTTTGATCCAATATTGAAGAGGTTGGATCAATTCTAGTTTCACTTTGAGGTTGGAAACAGGTCTGTCTCTGAAGATAAATGTATATTATATAAGGGTTAAGGGAAACTTGTACTTGTAATTTTTTGATAAAGATGTTATAGATTAGATCCATTTGTATATTCCCAACTGAAATATTTTTTTGATCATGGTTCCTTCTCTTGGATCAACTCTATTTTGCTTTTACACGTTATGCTTTGAGGTTAGAAAGAGTTTGCTATCTCTTGAAGAGGTTCATGATGATTGTATATTGTATATGATTAAGGGAAACTTGTACAATTCCTTGACAAAAATGTTATAGATTAAATTCATTTGTATATTGCCAACCGAATCTTGAAGTATCTTTTGATAATGGTTTCTAAGTTATATAAACATAAAAGATTTTCGAGGTTAGCAAGGCTTTTGATCCAATATTGAAGAGGTTGAATCAATTCTAGTTTCACTTTGAGGTTAGGAACAAGTTTGCTGAAGAGATTCATGATGAATGTATAATATTATATATGATTAAAGGAAACTTGTATAATTTCTTGACAAAGATGTTATAGATTAGATCTATTTGTATATTCCCAACTGAAGTATTTTTTTGATCATGGTTCCTTCCCTTGGATCAACTCTATTTTCACTTTATTCTTAAATGTTATGCTTTGAGGTTAGAAAGAGGTTTGCTGTCTCTTGAAGAGGTTGTGAGTATATATGATGAATGTATATTGTATATGATTAAGGGAAACTTGTACAATTCCTTGACAAAGATGTTATAAATCAGATCCATTTGTATATAACTAATTGAGTCTTGAACTATTTTTTGATAATGATTTCTAAGTTATATAAACATAAAAGATTTTTGAGGTTAGCAAGGCTTTTGATCCAATATTGAAGAGGTTGGATCAATTCTAGTTTCACTTTGAGGTTAGAAAGAAGTTTGCTGAAGAGATTCATGATGAATGTATAATATTATATATGATTAAAGGAAACTTGCACAATTTCTTGACAAAGATAGATAGATTTATAGATTAGATCTCAGATATCATTTATATATTCCCAACTGAAGTATTTTTTGATCATGGTTCCTTCCCTTGAATCAACTCTATTTTCAACTCTATTTGCTCTTACACTTGCTCTTATGCTTTGAGGTTAAGAAGAGGTTTGCTGTCTCTTGAAGAGATGAGTGTATATTATATATGATTAATATATAACTTGTACAATTCCTTGGCAAAAATGTTATAGGTTAGATTCATTTGTATATTGCCAACTGAATCTTGAAGTATCTTTTGATAATGGTTCCTAAGCTATATAAACATAAAAGATTAGCAAGGCTTTTGATTCAATATTGAAGAAGTTGTTGTCTCTTGAAGATGAATGTATATTATATATGGTTAAGGAAAATTTGTACAATTCCTTGACAAAAATGTTATAGATTAAATTCATTTGTATATTGCCAACTGAATCTTGAAGTATCTTTTGATAATGGTTCCTAAGCTATATAAACATAAAAGATTTTCGAGGTTAGCAAGACTTTTGATTTAATATTGAAGAGGTTGGATCAACCCTAGTTTCACTTTGAGGTTAGCAACAGGTTTGCTGTCTTTTGAAGAGGTTCATGATGAGTATATGATTAAGGAAAACTTGTACAATTTCTTGAAAAAGATGTAATAGATTAGATCCATTTATATATTCCCAACTGAGTGTTGAAGTATTTTTTGATAATAGTTCCTAAGCTATATAAACATAAAAGATTTTCGAGGTTAGCAAGGCTTTTGATTCAATATTGAAGATATTGGATCAATTTTGGATCTATTTTGACTTTGTTCTTACACATTATGCTTTGAGATTAGGTTTGTTGTCTCTTGAAGAGGTTCATAATGAATGTATAATATTATATATGGTTAAGGGAAACTTGTACAATTTCTTGACAAAGATGTTACAGATTAAATCCATTTGTATATTCACAACTGAATATTGAAGTATTTTTTGATAATGGTTCTTATATAAACATAAAAAATTTTCGAGGTTAGCAAGGCTTTTGATTCAATATTAAAGAAATTGAATCAACTCTATTTTCACTTTGTTCTTACACATTATGCTTTAAGGTTAGGTCTCTTGAAGAGGTTCATGATGAGTGTATATTATATATGGTTAAGGGAAACTTGTACAATTTCTTGACAAAGATAAGTAATAGATTACATCCATTTCCAACTGAGTGAACTATTTTTTGATAGTGATTCCTGAGCTATATAAACATAAAAGATTTTTGAGGTTAGCAAAGCTTTTGATTCATTGAAGAAATCAACTCTATTTTCATTTTGTTCTTACACATTATGCTTTGAGGTTAGGAACAGATTTGCTGTCTCTAAAAAGGTTCATGATGAGTATATATGGTTAAAGGAAACTTGCACAATTCTTTGACAAAGATGTCATAGATTAGATCCATTTCTATATTCCCAACTGAGTGTTGAATTATTTTTTGATAATGATTCCTATAAGATATATGAAGATATAAGATTTTTGAATAATATAAATTTGACTGTAAAATAGAAAACTTACTGAGAGAAGGTAAAATTCAACCAAGATTAGCCTTCAAATTATTTCATATTCAACATCTAAAATTGTAGAGCAAAATTGTAGAGAAAAATTCGTACATTTACCTTGAAGAAAGGAAAGAGGGAACATCTGCAAAGTGGATGAAGGCGCGTAATACGTGAGGCGGGTGTCGAAAATAGGCTCAAGGCTTTTTCCCGCGCGATCAAAAGGTTGTTGGTAGAAAGCAAAAGATTTCTAGTGAGGAGGCAGGCAGGTAGGTAGGTAGTCGGCCGCTTTCAGATTTATGCAACAGTGGGTAAAACTAGACCACATTCGTACGGGTTCGTAAGCCAAGATTGGCATAATGTCTCCAGTTTCTAGGTATACCGACATCCCGAGTTATTTATTGCCCTGACCTTTCAGCTCTCTCGTTCGTTTCACCACACATACTTGCATTACCTCCCCATAAAAGTTCTCCGTTCCTGGCTGCGTGCTCGCATTGGCTCCACAGCTTGGCAGAGGCTCATCCACTTTTATTCCCATGATAACACGCTTGTTTCTGCTACACTTTGAACTAGTTTACCTCGCTTTGTTTTCACCTTTGCGTGTCCAATGTTTCTGAAACGAGAAACATTGGGCAATTCTTGTGCAAGAAATACCCTAGAAATAATTTTACATTTAGATCTTTGAAATTTAAATTTTGAATTATTTATATTCTGGAGCAAAATTTCACGCTTACTTACCCTTTGAAGTTTTATTCTTTATGCATGAATCTTTTGAATTATATCGCTCGACTGGAGAAATGACTATATAACGAGATATTCAACAAGTATCCTAGAATTTTTTTCAAAGCTTTTTGAGAGCCTAAAAAGATATAGTCATGAACGTGAATTCTTTGTAAAAGCTGTATTCATTAATAATAATAAAAAATTATTATAAATAAATAAAGTAAAAGATATATTTTCCAGTCACGAAAAATTTGTAGCATCTAAAATCTCCATAGGTTGAGAACCGCTGGTTTAACTTTAAACAAGATAAATTTCATTTCTTTAAACTAAGATTCGTGGTCTTTTCAATCGTTGACGAATTGAACGCAATATATATTCTTAGGATCCCAGGTGGACCACCACCTGCTTCTTCAAATGGAGACGAGATTGTAAACGCAAGAAAGGTTTACTGAAATTTTCTCGGCCCGACCGTGACTGCGAAGAATCGCAGGCGTAATTTTCGGTATAACGAGTTGGAAATTTATGACGGCAATAACGAAGTGATAATAGCCTCCTTAACCCTGAGGTATCTGTCCCGAGTTGGGTAAGCGCAGGTTCTATTTGCTCTTATTTCTCTTACCCTTTCCTCTTCCGAGTCCTCCAAATCTGAGAAAACGATTTAACTTTGCAAGGTCAGGCTTTCTGCATCACCCTTTATTTCCTTCTGCCTTCAGTTTCTCGTCGAACTTTGCTCAAGTGTCGACTGTTCGTCTCTTCGAATCGAAAAGTTAAAAAGTAGATAAATTTTGTGACAGTTGTGAAAGTTCTTTGTCGATGAACAATATAATTCTTGAAATCTGAATTTTTTAGTGACGAGTTTGAATTCTTTGGTGTCTTTATAAACTTTTTATATCGATAAATCTTTCTCGTTTAACGCTTCTGAACAAGAGTAATAGTTTGACTGTCTATGTGTTTTATTATTTCGAGTAAAATGGAAGGACGTGTTCCAGTGAAACCATCTCTCGGTTCACATCGAAAGCTCGTAAGTACTTGCATCGGTCAGTTTGATTCGCCGATAAATAGTTCGGTTCAGGAGTGACGAGACTTCCATATACTTCGTTGCCAGTCAAAGAAGAAAGAGGATCGAGTGCCAGAATCTGCTCACAGATGTCGGCACGTTTACGTCTTTCTTTAGCTGGTCCGACGATATAGTCTCGCGTATTTTTATTTAGCGACCGTATCGATTTTCCATTCCAGACCACCGTTGTCTTTTTACGGACGAATAAAAATCGTCCACACGAAAAATGAATTTCACGCCATCTTTTCACGAGGAAATATATATCGTTGAACAAATCATCCCAACAAATTCTCCGCATTTATTTATCCATTCGAGAAATTCAATCGGTTCTCGCGTAATAAGGATCGTTCACCAACAAACAGATCTTGTCTCGATGCTAAAATCTACGATTTTCCTCGACCGTTCGCTCTTCCGTGGTTAACACTGCCCATTAGCCTCGCCACTCGATTTACCCTTACAGGCCTACCAATCACGATATAAACCTCATATCAATTTATCTAACCATCCATTCGCGGCTGGTGGCTGCTCGTTTTCTTTCCACGTTGCAAAACACACCAGCCGAGCTAAGCGCGCTATAACCACGACTCCATGAATAATGCATGGCTCAATTTTATAGATGCAGGTGGCTCTCCCGGGCATTTGCCCGGTGAAACCGCGTCGAGATTCCCTGGCACCTTACGCGGGACATTTGCGTTACATAGGTTAGGAAATTCCGACATAGTTGGCTAGCGAAACCCCACCAGGCATTCGAGTGCGCATTCAGTGTCGTTTATTGCCGAACATCACGAAATCCCATACTAACCTGCACGATTTTCGAATGTGAAAGCCTCTTGTGGCCTTTTTGGCCAATCTTTTGCTTCGCTGCAGCGAAGATTTTCGTTAAATGTCTTCGAACCATTGCTCGAGCCACCTGTCGAATAGAATATTGCTATTGCGCAGAGTGTTGCGCAACATTACGTATTTACGTATTTACGTATTTCTTTGTTTTGGTAAAGTCGATAACGCGTTAACGGAAGATGTGAAGCCTTTTGTTGACAATTTCTTAATCTGTATATACATTAATCGAAAGTTTAAAGATATATTGAAAATATTTTATTATACATTATATTTATAAAATATCATAGAATATGTGAATTTAAGATAAATTATAATTTTATCGTCTTTATTGATTTTCGAAATGTGTTAGAAACCACGAGAAGAAGAGAATAGATTAAAATTCGAAAATCTACTGGATTAAATGAGATTACTATCAATATCTATAATATTAATTTCAAAATGAAATTGATAAAAAGAAAAGTAAAATGATTCGAATAATTTTTCTTTTTTTTAAATGATTGAAAATGCATATTTTTTTTCTTCTTACAAGAATATCTTTTCGAAAGATAAAGAAAATTACGAGTGTAGAAATTAGAAGGTTCTCGTTCAACAAAGAAGAGAAAAGAATAAAAAAGTGTACCCGTAAGATTATACTTACAAGATTTCTCGCGACTTCCCTACATATTATATTCAATACTTTTTGCACGGAGCGCAATTATGCAACGTAAATATGCAGAGTGAAAGATTTCGTTAACGATTAAAACCAAGCCCCGCAAACCGTGTTTTTCGTTCACTTCGTTTAATTCGAGGAGGAGGCGGATGCACCGACACTGAACTTCGATAATTGTTCGTTCGCGTATCTCGTCGCGTGTTACCGCCATTGATTAGCATTTTTTCCTTTTTTAATTGATTCGCCGAGCGGATAAAATTAGAACCAATCCCGCCGCGGCTACAACCGCGGTCCGTGATCGAGCTAATTAGCTTGATGGAAGAGAAAGGAACGTCAAAGTTAACGCGGCCACGCGGGTTTCGACCATCGTAATTGCGATGTAACAACTGAAACGACGGCGCTCGTAGGCGTTGCTATCTCGAAAGAGCTTTATATCCTGCGAGACGCATTATCATACGAAAAAAATATTTCTCGTAATATTTCTCCCGTAGCCAAGGCCCATGAAATGTAACTTCACGCGAAGTGACGTTACAAATTCAAACGTTCCAACCACCGTGACGTTTTTTACTTCGCATCTTGAGCAAAGGAAAGAAAGTTTTTTTCGGAAATATCGTCGATTATCGTTTCTAATCAAGAGGATCGTGCTCCAAACGAAATTTTAAAAAAAGTCAAATATAATCAATTTCGATAAGATACATTGAAAATTTTTACAAAAACAAAGCAAATTAAAATTTTAATAAAATAAACGCACGAGTTTTGGCGCCAAATTCAAAACGAAGCCAATAAAAAAAATTTCGAGAATATTAAATTTCCAAGATAATAATTATCGTCATGAAGAATTGACAATTCGCAAAAATACCGTAACGTTTCGAAAATAATCGGGATCTCGTCAGGAACGACAATATTCGTTGGATCGAGAATTTAAATTCCAGAAAGATATTCAACCGAGATGACGGACGTTGGTAGTAATTATCGATATTGCGCCCCTGGTAGCGTCGAGCGCGCCATCTACATTCCGTGTGAATTCGCCTTTCGATGGAGAAAGAGAGAGAGAGAAAGAGAGAGAGCGCCTATCGACACTCGCGATGCTTTTAATGCATAAGATAATTGCGATCCTTTTGCACGAAAAGATTTATGATATCGAGTTCCTCCGACTCCGCCACCCCTCCCTCTTCTCATTTCCCCCCCTCGCGTATGAGCAATACGCGGCGGTGCAGGCTTCCGTTATTGCGCATGCGTGTGCGCGATACGTGTGTGTATTGCGCGTATACACGAGCGCCACATTTCTTATGTAATCCGGGTACTGACACGAATGCTTAGCGGACGAACAAAGTGTACCGCGGCGAAGAAACCGCATTTGCAGTCGAATTAATCGCGCGAAATGTCTACGTGAATGGCCAATATAACCCGTACGCGCGTAATGAGGAATTAAAATGGCCGATTCCCTTCGTTTGTATTTTTTTTTCTCTCTCTTTCTTTCTTTTTTTTTATACTGAGTTATATCGAGGGCGCAGATTTATAGAGCGGGCACCGTTCCTTCTTTGAGGCACGTGGCTGCGATTATCTCGCGAAAATATTAACGGGCGTGTTTTTTGGGGATTAAATAAAAAACAATTTTCTGATGGATTCTTAAAAATATTATTCCTCGTGTTGATCGAAGATAATAATTGTATAATTTCTCTTTTCAAATTGTTATAAATTATAATAACCTGAAAAAAAATATATATATTGAGATACTTTTCCAAAAATAAATCTAAAGGAATTTGAGATTAATTTATAGGATCCGAAGAATAATTAATTTAATTTCCAATCTCGAATACGAACCGTTTAACAAACGTGTAATTCTTTTTTATCGACACGGTTAGGGGAAAAAAACTCCCTAGATACCATATGGCAGACGGTACAATTTTAATCTACGAAAATTCAACATTCTCTTCTCGAAACATAGCGCATAGCGTCAAACACCAAGAAAGAGAGAGAGAGAGAGATTGATGTCCGAAACGATGGCGGCTTCGTGAGATATTCAAAAAGAGATGGAACCCAGACGAGACAAGAAAGGAGGAGCGTCGAGGAAATGACGTGAGGCCGAAAGGCAGAAAAGGAGAAAGCGGGCGAGGGAGGGAGGAAGTGGAGTAGCGTGGAGGAGGGCGTAGGGACGGTGACGATGATGGATGGATCCACAGAAATCCTATGTCCGTTTGCTTTTTGGGCCGCCGCCATGAACTCCCGAGACAACCATGGACGATCCCCCCCTTCGGTGTATGGCTCTCTGTTTCAGCTGCTTCAATTAAATTTGGGGCGAAAAAGGGCTGAATCCAATATCTTTTCACGCGGGAAAAATTATAATGGAATGGAAATGTTTCGAAGAAATTTTTTAAATTCCTCGCCTATAAATTATAAATCTTTTGGTGAAAATCTTTCCAGAGATGAACCTAAACAATTTATCATTCAATTTATTATTTTATCCTCCCCCTGTTATTTTATCTTTGATTTGAGAAAAACTAAATTTATGCAAAAATAAAAATATCTAAAGCAAGATATTTAAAGGACGAACCAAATTTTTGTTACATAAGTGTGCTCCATAATTTGAACACTCTGAGCAGGTGTAAATAAAAAGAGGGATGATTTTGGACAAAGTAGGACAGTGATATAACCTCGGAATACAAATGCACACGTTGAGACGGCCCATTCTTGCTCATTATCTCTAGACTCTCTCCTTCGGCCTTTCAGACTCTCTGTCTCCTTGTCTCCGTGTCTGTCTGTTCGTCCACGGACGGAAGACGAACAGGGGAAAAAAAAAAGGAGAAGAGGGAAGAAGGCCTTCTATCAGATACCCTCCTCAGGGGCTTCTAAGCCCCCTCTATGAGTGTCAGTCGACTTGACATTCTTCTTATTCCACCGGCGACTTCTGTTGAATTCCTTTTTCTCTCGTCCTTTACCGAGAGACTTCTTGGCCCAGGTGGCCGTTCCAAGCTTAGGACACTTCCACTTCGCGATACATACATACATACATACATACATATATACCAGTTTCCTGGACGAGAATAAACCAGTGGCCAGCTGTTCGAAACGAAACGAAATTTTTCTAGTCCCAGTCAATAGCTCGCAATCTTTCTTTCCTTCTCTCGATCGATTGTATGTGTGTCACTTTTATTTTCTATTAGTAAAATATTAAAATAATAATTTAAATATCGCTTGTTCGATTAACAAAACTTTCATCAAACGAGAAATTTTATTCAACTTCTTTTCTCTAAGATTGTAAAAGGACGCACGGAACATTGGCAATTTCTTTTTATCGAATCGAAGATGGAGGAAGTTTTCACTGAGCGTGGAACGCGCGACCTCTATGTAAACAACCGGCTAAATTTCCGAACGAAAGTCGGCTTGACGTGGCGCGCCCTCTATGAGCGGAGGCTAGGCCATCTCTCGGTCCTTTTGCCGGGCAAAAAGCGACGCTCCCCCCTCCCGTCCAACGTGGCGAAGAAAGTTCAACGAAAACAACGTGACATAAAGCAGCCTAGGACGGAAATACAAAAAGCAAGACGGATTGCCGCGCTTAAAATATATGGAGAGAGTCGGACGGACGTGAGTTGGGGAACCGGAGGAAGTTCGATCACGTGTGTACCGGATTAAAGAGACCGTTTCGATGCGCCATACACCGTTCAAAAATTTCGAATCGCATTTTTCCGCATCATTTTTCTTCCTCGTCCGTGCGCCACGGATATCTCAATCAACTCCTTTTCGAGGTTGTAAAATAACCTAACCTAACTTTCGGTTAACTCTTATCTACGTACACGTCACTTTCGTCGATAAATAAAAAATTAATAAAAGTTTCATAATTGCTTCAATATATATATATATATATATATATATATATATATATATATATATACATCAACGAAGAACCGAACGAAACGAAAACGGTTGAAACGCATACCCGTTCTGGTGGAGGTTTTCCAAGGTGGTTCACCGGATTCCACGCAATTAATCTGAACCTCTGTCAGCGACGTCGACCGGTCATATAATCCAAGAAGGAGGAGGAGGAGGAGGCTCGTGTATAGCGAGTTGAGAGGCTCGGTGTATAGGGAGGGCATGAGAGGGCGAGCGATAAAATTAATGGGATATCTAGGGTATCTAATCGAAGAGCGTTTCAAGGCCTGGCCTTAAGGTGGCCACGTAAAGCTTAGCTTAATTGGGCAGCGAGTGGTGGCCGCGCCTTATTAGCGGGTTACAACATCCGGCTAGCTGTTCATCTGAAAAGTCCTGCATGTATCCTGCGGCGGGTCTGAAAGACCAGTCGGTCCTGGAGGGAAGAGAGACGGAGAGGGAGAAACGGAGAGGAAGAGAGAGAGAGAGAGAGAGAGAGAGAGAGAGAGAGAGAGAGAGAGAGAGAGACGAAGAAGCGGAGCAACTAGCCTATAATAAGCCGTACGGTTGTGTACGTTCTGTTCTGTTCCGTTCCGTTCCTTCATGCTGCGCCAGTGAAGGCAGACCCATAAATCTCTCGAGCATACTCCAGGGGACATTTGATCCTTGCGTAACCCAACGCCGTTAATTTATTGCCCCGCGTTTAAAGTCACCTTCGTCCGCGAGAGAGCAACCGGCTACGCCGCCATCAGAACGCCGGTTCAGCATAAACCGACGATTCTGGCCAGCTTTTCTTGTTATCGACCTCTTCAACGTACACCTTACACCCGTGTACTTCGTTCGCGTGATCCATTCTGCATGATCGAATAAAAACTTCTTCCTCGTTCAAGGACACCGGTTATTGAAACTTACGAGACTTTGTATACATATATGTGTGTATGTGTGTATATATATATGTACTGTTGTCCCAGCTGTTCAGTGTTTCCTCTTCACGATAAAGAAAATCTCGCACATTCTATGCGAGCCGTGTTTCCCACGACGAGTTCGAGCACAATGAAAATGCCGTTTAATTCTTTTCACCCGGCAAGAATGTATACCGGTGATTAATTTGATCATGCGCCCAGATAACGCTTTCACACCGTTCCAAGGACTCGGTTTGCGCCACTTGGGATTCAAGCATTCGATATCATTTGATATCTTCGTTTGAAAAGAAGGGAGAAATATCGATTTTAAATGTTTACAATTTTGTAAACGAATGGAATCGTGATCTTTGTGAATCCTATTTTCTACTTCTTTCTATAGAATAGGAGGTTAAGTCGTTTCTGTCGTTCGTATAGTTTGTCACGTGGTCACGATGCGCGCGCATTGTCGCATTAATTCTAGCTTGGAATGGCTGTTTATTCCTATTCCACGATACTTCTCTTATCTCTTCGAGGTGAGAATAGATTTTTTTCTTTAATTATTAAGCTCTCTACGCTTGATATATTTCTTTGGAAAGAAAAGAAATATTAATTAATCGAATATTTGATGCGATCGTAACTTTTACTATTCTATTGTCCACCTGTTCGCTATAGAATCGGAGGTTAAGTTATTTCTATGATTGGTCATATGTTGTCAGCATGTGCTCGTGATGCGCGCGCATCGTCGCATTCTAGCTTGGAATAGCCGTTTATTCTTATTCCATAATACTTCTCTTATCTCTTCGAGGTGAGAATAAATTTTTTTCTTTAATTATTAAGTTCTCTATAGCTTGATACATTTCTTTGGAAAGAAAAGAAATATTAATTAATCGAATATTTAATCGTAACTTATTATTCTATTGTCTATCTGTTCGCTACAAAATCAGAGGTTAAGTTATTTGATTAGTCATATGTGTCAACGTGCGCTTGTGATGCGCGCGCAACATCTTGTTACATTTGATTACTACACCATATTATTTTCCATATTTATTCAAGTTGGAAATAGATTCGTTTTCGATAATTTCTGCATTTACGCGCGTTGATTAAAATTTCCGTTCACATTGGACGGAGTATCGAACGAATATTTTAATTAAACCCGCATGCTTGGCCAGGGAGAAAAAGTCTAATTCACTGGCCGGACGAGACTAATCAAGATTCGAGTCTTCGCCGCTGGAATCGATTGACTTCGAACCAGACAGCTGCATACGTAACTCGAGAGGATATTGGCAATATCCTTGCGCTACCTTGTTATTAGGATAATAGTTATTCGTGGTCAAGCTAACGCAAGTGTTCGTTCATAGCGCCTGTGGCATTGCGCCTTGCATGATATTGCGATATATTTTTATAGACGAGACGTAATTGATTCTAATAAAAAGTTTTACGAATCCTGTTTTGAATTTTTCTTAACACTAAGGCTATATTGAGCTCGAAGTTTAATTGGCATCGATGACAAACGACCCTTGATAAATTCAAGGATAGTAAACTAATAAAATTTATTCTTGCACAGGCATTGCAAAACTCTGTAAATTTTATTTTATCAAATTTTTCTCTCTCGTTACTTGTGCGTATTTTTGAATCATCATCGACACTAATGACGAACGACCATCGACAAGTTCAACGATCCTATAATGGCACTTGAACTCGGTCATTTACATTTGAAGTGTGTGATCGTAGGAGAAAATCGTCTTTCATCGATCCAAAGTGACTTGTTATTTATCCAGTTTTCCAGTGGCCAGGATATAATCGCAATTAGGCAACGAGAGTATTATCGATAAACAGGCACAAACTAATCGGCACGGGCCGGCTCGAGGCTCGTGACTCGACATCGTTTCATTATTCCGCGAATGCTTTGATGATCTTCTGGGTTAGACGAGCATGCAAAGACCGTCTTTAAGGAGGCACTTTCATTAACCGGCTGACGAATGAACATTAATAAGCCCAGGCTTCTAAATGGAGGCGCGTTCGCGCGCGACTCATCAGCCTCTTTGATGGGACCCGTGATCTATGTTTATCCCCGGTCATCTTTTGATCGACTACCCAATTTTGCGGTTTTGAAACAGCGACGTATTTCCGTCCTGATTGTGCCTCTCTTTGTGAATTGGACATCAAAGAAATGCATAATATTAGAAATTTCAATCTTAATGAATTTTTAAAAGGGCACGGTTTTACGGATGGTAAAAAAGAAACGGCTCTAAGAGCGTATCTAGGATGCAGAGCGACAGTAACGCCATCAGGCGGGAGAATCGGAGAAGCTAGGTTAAAAGTTATAAGAAAACGTTAGAGATTGGTATGTTGTTAATTTGAGAGCGTAGCCCGAAGGGACGAAGGAAGAGAAAGATGGCATGTTCCCATAGTTTCTCTCTTCTTCTTCTTCTCCTCGTCCGGCCGGGCAACGGAGAACGCTCGAAACGCTCGTTCTTTCTCTCTCGTTGCGGAGGAGAGAGAGTCGCCATCCGTCTTCATCGGCCGACAGCGCGACGGGCGGCGTTTGCCTCGAATGCTCACCAAGGAGTTTTCTTCTTCTTCTTCTACTCCTCCCCCTACTCCACCTCCTCCCGCTCCTTCTCGCTGCCTCTCATCCCTCCCCTCCTCCTTTTTTCCCTCCCTCGTACACCACCACTCTGAAATATTCTCGTTTTGCCCTCTTGCACTCGTGTGGCAACAGCTAACCTAACCCTTTTGAGATTACACTGTCTCGTGAGACGGTGTATATGCGCGTACACACATGCGCACTCGTACCACGTGGGTCCGTGTCGAGAGTCCAGTTGGTCGTCTTTCTCTATCTCTCTCTCTCTCTCTACGCGCAGCTCTTCTTCCCTCGCTCCCTTGGCAAGTACAATTAATATTCTTGTTCGGGATTCGTGTACCGCCACACCGAGCGCAGATCATGTCACGGATATCTGTAAGGTATCTATCATACGCGGAACTGCGCCTACGAACAGGCGGTCGAGAAGCTTTTTCTTCGTTGGACAAGGATTTTTGTTTCTGGGCACTGTAAAAAGTTTCCCGCGTGCCGAAGCAGGTTGCACGGCGTTCATTAAATATCTCGGATTGCTGCCTCGAGCGCTCTCTGCCGAGTATACGGGAGATTAACGAAGCGTCCCTGTCCTGTCCACTATTCGTGGATACGCGCTATAATGTTTCCAATTGAATGGAATAAAAATTTAATATTTTTCCACTTTTATCGATCTCGTTTTTTCCTTACTTTTCTTCGTATAGATAGAGAACAAGAATTTCGTTAAATTTTCTATTTTATATTCTACATCCATTTGTAAAAATTTACAGATTGGATTAGATTCAAGTTAGGTTAGACGTAACCGTGAATGTATTTCTAGATCTCGTTCGTCGAGTATATATCAATCTGTAGCTCGTACGATGAAAAAAATCCAACGAGACACCGGTACATCTTATTAGTCCACTTGCATTTTAACGAGAACCCGAGTTTCTCGGAACAAGATCGAAATTAGAACGCGCTTTAATACCACGTATGCTCCGTGAAATATTACCCTAGGTTTCGTCGAAAGGAAAAAATTCACGGTTACACGTTCGACGTTCTACGATCAAGGACACGAGTCGATCCACGTCCAACCTCTTGCTTGCTTGAAATAAAAACAAAATTTCCATTCATTCTTTATTACTTTATCGTGAATAATATTCACAAGTTTTTTAAACTACGATAATTAAAATACTATATATACTATTTCTACAAAAAATTGGTAGAGAAGAAACACGAAGACTAACGAGAATGAAACAATGATTCTCTCGCATTGTGTTCCAGAGAGGAAACGAGGCCGGCAAACGTATACCCGATACCAAACCCTCGAGCTCGAGAAGGAGTTCCACTACAACCGATACCTGACCAGGCGGCGTCGCATCGAGATCGCGCACGCGCTCTGCCTTACCGAGCGGCAAATCAAAATCTGGTTTCAAAACAGACGGATGAAATGGAAGAAGGAGAACAAGTCGAAGGGCACGCCCGGCTCGGGCGACGGGGACACCGAGATCTCGCCGCAGACGTCGCCGCAGGGTTGAGAGATCCCCGAGGAGTGGAACTTCCAAAGAGGTCTCATCTCTCTCAGGGTCGTTAATACCTTGTTTCCAGCACTACCTCCTCCCCCATACACACACACACACACACATACGCCCCGATCGAGTATACACACCTTCGAAAAGAAAGGAGAATCGAATCCCCGAAAAACTGCCTACACATACACATACACATACACATACACATATACCTTCCCCACTCATACAGCAATGACGCTTATTTTCTGTCGTGTTAATCAAGTTGCTCGTACCAAAAATGGAAGAGGACAACGTCGTTAAAGGAATAGAAAGAGAGAGAGAGAGAGAAGAGATATTACGCGAACCGACAGTGTGGATGGAAGTGAAGAAGACGGAACGGATAGAGATGGCGCGACGGAGCGAGTAGAAGAGGAAGAGAGATAGGACACACGGAAAGAGTCGGATGAAGATTTACAGGGACGAATCTTCTGGATCACATGCTAATCAGAACCGCGTTAACCTCTGTTACATTTAATCGAATGTAATTGTACTAAAGCCTATATAATAATTATAATAGAGATAATTTGACAGAGAGAGAGAGTGTGTATGGAAGGGTGCGTGAGAGAGAAAGATTATACGTACTTTACGAAAAAAGAAATTCGCGAATGTTATTATTATTATTATAGCGAGATTGTAATTGGATTCTTCTGTAATTGTATAGTAGTTCGTATGGATGAGTAGAGTTTTGAAAGCGTGTAAAGTATATATATACATATAAATATATAGATATATATATATATATATATATATGTATACAAATATATATAAAAAAAAAAGTGGGGATTTTAGAATGTGACGACAAGCGAGTATATATATATATAATGGATATCTCGTTAGAGGGGAGAAGATTCGTTGTATCGCGTGGAAAAAAAAAAAGAAAAAAATTATCCTTTAGGCGAAAGCGAAGTTTTATTATTTATTCTCTTACACGTCGTGTACACGCGTAGAGTCCGCGTAGCGCGGTATGATAGATCGTTAATCGGGGATAATTTAAAGGAAAAAGAGAAAAAAAAAGAAGGACGGAAAAATCGTGTCTCTAGTTAGCGTAGTAGACGATGATGAAAACGGTATAGTGTTCTGTAGAAGATCGTTTAGATAGGTTTTTTTCTCTCCATGATAACCGCGATGGGGCTCAGAGCGAGGGTTTATTACATTCGAATAAATCGCGTACGTGCCAAGTGTGATCTTCTCGAACGTGTGTTTTTCTCCAGTGCCGGAAGGATTGGAAGAAGTGCTGCTCTGCCGAGGAAGAGGAAAAAAAAATCGATGGAACGGCTTGGAGAAATTAATTGGAGAGAGAGAGAGAGAGAGAGAGAGAGAAGGGGGGGTGAGAAATTAAGAAATGATGCGATCTCGATTATTAATATCGTGGATTACCAGTGAAATTTCAGTGCGGGTGGTTTATATGGCAATCGGTTAAAATTCCAGTGATTTTTTTTTGGTGATCGATAGAAGGAAATCCGTTTTTCTTCGGATCGAATGATTGAAAAACAGTGCTGTTCTTGGGAAGGCCTCCGACGGAGCAGAGAATCTCGAATCTACTTGACATTTCTTCATCGGTGTCGTCGCAAGGTCAGTTCAAAAATTCTACGCTTTATTCCTGCAAATTTCTTCTTTTTCTTCTTTTTTTTATCTCTTCTTTTCACAATCGTGGAATTTGTTCTTTCGAATATAATTCTGTTTGAAGAACGTGTCAAAATGGACTTCTTTTATTTATTTCTCGTCAGCTGAAATATTACGGGTAATATTTTAATATAATTGTGCATTTGCAATCAAAAGTATGGTTCACTACTTGAAAGAAAGTGTCGTAATTTTATTATCTTATATTATCTTTTATATTTTACTTACAACGTATTATTCAGAAAATTTTAAACCTTCTTGCAAACACTTTTCATCAACGTAGATGACGCCATAAAGTATTTAAAAGAATTGTTTCGCTAATTCGTTTTCGTTCCCTTTGTAAATATTCGAACAATGAAAGAGAGAGAAAAAAAGGAAAAAACCTACTTCGACAAGAGAGAGAGATCCTCGATAGAATGAAAATTCGGGGAATTTTTGGGGGCGAGTGATCATTGAAATTTTACCGCTGCTGCTCCGTGAGATACGAGGCCAAGTTACCAGTGATGTAATTCGTAGCATATTTTTGGAATAGGATGCTTTCGGCATGAAACCGCTTGGCACCTTAACCTGCTCCGAGAGGAGAGCAGAGCCGCCGACAAAAGGCATTATCTAGCTCTTCTTTAATTCAAAAAGTTTATTCTGAAAGAAGAGAGAGTGTTTAAAACGATAAAAATAAAATTAAAAATTCCATACCGTTGTCATTATTTTATCAAAATTTTATCATAGTATTCATCTTGAAATCAAATTTCACTCACTTATATTCTTCATAGAAAAAGATCTAAAATCAATATGGTTTTATATTAAAATAATCACTTGATTAAAATAATCTCCATTTTCAATAGTAGTAATCGCTAGTCATACGTTCTCCATGCGTGTCAATTATAATCGCTGCTTCGTTTCTTAGTGTATATTCGACAAATTACATGGCGGCTCTGTTCTCCATGGATATCCATCGAACGCGTGTTAAGCGTGCCAGGCAGTGACCAAACGCACCATCTATCGGCCTGGTTGACAAATTCATACGGGGAATCGATGACAGGATCGATGACGTCGCTCTGTCGTCCAACCGGGCTGAAGACACGTCGGAGAACTTTGCCGCGGCGAATTCTTGTGCTGTGTTGTAAAACTTAGATTCGACATTAATTTAGTTTATACCTTGTATACACGCAATTTAACGATATACGTAATGATAATTAAATACGTAATAATGTATAAACGATGACAACGGTGAAAAGACGATATTTAAACACAGCGAATGAGAGAGAAAAAAAAAATAAATAAATAAAAAAATAAAAAAAGAAAAGAGAAAAGGAGGAAGGGAAAAATATAGATGTACATAGGAGGAAATAATCTAGGGATCTCGCAAACCTCGTTTACATGTAGATAGCATGGATTCGAAGAATGTTCCCGTAGGACACGGAATAATGTCTCGCGAACTTTCTTTTGGACCGTTCTCGCGTTAACGAGGAGAAAAAGAAAAAAACAAAAAAAGAAAAAACGATCGTGAAAAAAAGGGGGAAAAAAAAATAAAAATAAATAAATGGAAAATATATGGAAACTGATATACGTAATACAATGGTCCAGCTCGCGCACGCGCATCGATTGAGCACCGGCCGGCCTTTCTTTCTCGAGAGATTTATTTATGTATAACTTTTTGTCCTTGAGGAGCAACGAACTGTGAAAAACGGAAGATATAGTCGACGATCGCTCGCTGTCTCTTCTTTTTTCTTTTTTTTTTTTTTTTTTTTTTTCTCTTTTTTCGGGGGGGAAGCGCCGAAACCCCGTACGTTTACGGTCAGGGGTCGTGATTCTAAATTGCTCGGGCAAATTGGCGTCAATTAAGCTCGATAGCCCGTCGAGGGGCTTCGCGTCGCTGTCGGTATGGGTTTTCGTGAAAGTTTCAAGGAAAGAGGAACACCGGCGATAAATAACGAATCTTCGATTTTTCGTTCTGATCTACTTACCTTGAATTGTTTCCTCTCTTCTCTTTCTTCGTTTCATTTTATTGTTTCGACTCGATGTCGAGTCGGTAAACGCTACAAGTTTTAGGTTAGGTTATCTTTTGCCTCGCCAGTTACATCGAAAGTTACTTAATAAAAATATATCCATTTTCCTTATCGCGATCGTTATTGAAATTAATTTTAACGAAAAAAAAATACAACACACTTCTTCCTTTTTCTTCGGTTAATATTTTCTTCGTTCAAATATTCTCGAACAACACGTTCACCATACTCGAACCAGTACGTAATATATTTTTGTTTCGTCGTTTCTCCGCCGGTGGCAGGTAGCTCTGTCTGTCCGTCTAATCGAGATGGATTTCGATTAATTCGTCATTCGTTCTATTTATTTATTCTTTTTTTGTTATTTATCTATTTTTTATTAATCACGTATCACGATGATTAATAAATTTTGTTTCTTGTTCGGAAAAAAATTAAAGTATCTTCTCTTGAGTAATATTGATTTAATATTGACAATGTTCGCGATAAATCGATTAATCTTACATCGATTCGGATGTTATTTTTTTGCGCGTTTCACGGTGGATAAGCGAGACATGTGTTAATTTAGACCGCATTAATCAGTGATACCATCTATGTAGGCCAGGTAATGGCCGGCATTGAAACTTAGGGTGCGGCTTTCAGAGACAAAGGAAGTATTTATTGCCTTTGCGTCATAGTATCAACGTGTTACGACATATAATGGTCAAAGTGGAGGCAAAATTTCACGCATAAATGCTTGCATGACAAACCGTTTCCAGAAACTTTTCGTACCCGCTAGATTGGCAACATTAATCCTCGTTTCGAATTGATTGGCAAAAACACGTTTGCACATTGTTGTATCTCAATTCATAATTGCGTATACGTTCGTAGCAGAAAGTTAAATCGATCGATCGGAAATATGTATCTTTTCTTTTTTTTTTTTTTTTTTTTTTTACCATTCTTTTGTTCATTCAAGGTCCCGTGGTTCGGCGCGTACAAATGAGAAAAATTTGTTCGCTCTTTATTGGTAAAATTTATCACCGGTATTTCTCTCGCAACCAATCGTTCGTGGAAAAACAGAATTGTGCAATAATCACGCGACGCTGCTTTACGTGATAAACCGTGCGGTTCTCAATTATTTATTTTATTATCATCCGTCGTTCGTAGACGAAAATGCAATTTTGGAATCTGAAACAAAAAAAAAAAAAAAAAAAGAAATTATCAACAAATCGATAAATTTATTTATTTTACGTACCGCGAGCGATCGCCGTGAAAAATCGGTTTAGCTTAAAAAAAAAAAAAAAAAAATGAAAATTTTGTATCCATCGGAATACAAGCGAATTAATAATTACTTATATATAGAGTAAAAATATATATGTATAAATGCGGCAAAAAAAAAAAAAGAAAGAGAGAGAATAAGGAGGGAGAAGAAAAAGAAAAGAAAATTCCTAGAATTAATCGGAATGTGTAAAATGCAAATTATATATTTTATCTTTACTCTTATATAGTCGCGTAAAAATTAAACAGATATAATATACGTAATTTAATAAACGAAAAATGAAAAAAAAAAAAAAAAAAGAAAACGAAAAGAAAGAAACGTGTGTATACCGTGATTGTACATGTAGAGTTAAACAGGCAGAGAATTAAGGAACAAGTAGGGAGAGAGAGAGAGAGAGAGAGAGAGAGAGAGAGAGAGAGAGAGAGAGAAAGTAACAGCGAAACGTGTGTGTGTACGTACGAAGTGAGTCACTAAGCTAGCGCTTAATCGATAAGGTTAACGTATAAAGCCTAAGATCTTAAGATGATAATTAAATAGAATTAAGGAAACGGGCATGTCGGTTGCAGCGTGTGGGGGCGGTGGTCGTGAGAAAAAAAAAAAAGGAAAAAAAGAAAAGAAAAAGAGAAGAAAAAAAAAAAAATTAGAAAATGAACGCCCGATCGAGTAAAAACGCTTGGTCGTTGTTCTTCTGTACCATGCGGGCAATGCGCAATTAAGTAATTAATGTGGGGTTTGCGATCGTGTATATATATATAGTTAATGTCTATTCGGGGAGTTCGCAAGCGCCCATTTATCGGATAAAGAAAACTTAAAAACTTGCTTGATGAAAAATAAGCAGCTTTCGGTATCCTATCGTGTGTAATGCGTATTTATTGATAGCATGTTGAATACAAGGTGGATCACCTTCAGTTTTTTCGATAATTGTCCAATAAATATTTTTTACTAATATCGCGTGTATAAATAATAATAATAATAATAATAATGATGATGATGATAAATTATTCTCGTCCAACGAACCGAATGTGTTTGTAATAGAAAATATTATTTGACGCATTTATTAAATACACAAATACATATTTTGAATCGTGCTTATCACGTCCAGATTATTCCTTAAGAATGAAGGAGAAGAAAAAGATGTTGTCATCAATTGGCGATTATAATTGTAAAAGCCACGTCCTCGCACGCCTATGTACCGAAGAGTTCCTTGACAACTTGTCATCCTTCAGACAGGTTGCTAAATTTCGTATATCTTTCTAGGCATTGTATATCTATTCAAAATACGTAAAGGGAAAGGGGAACGGTAGTCCATTGCCTCTCGTATTTCAGTCGAAACAAAATCCATCATTTCTGTGAGTGCTGTAATTTAAGAAACGTTCATCAACGCCGTACAATTCAATTAACCGTCTTTTATACAAATATATATATATATATATATATATATATATATATATATATATATATATATATATAAAAATAGCACTGAGCCAAAAAAAAAAAAAAAAAAAAGAAGCACGATTAAAAAAACTTTGGATTCACACACTTCATATCGATAAAATAGAAGAAGAAATTCGCTACGCTCGATAAGAACATCGATATATTATCTGTAAAATTCTATTTGACTGAGCAGAGTCTCAATCGGTATTTCCTTCGTTAATTTTCTTTTCGAAGAAATCGTTTTCGGGAAATAAATCGAAGAACGCAGTAGAAGTAAGAACTTATTGCTTTCACAACATGCTCGTCGTTATTACTAATGAAAAAAATTCAAAAATGCTCCTTTGGCACTGTACATTCAACGCATTTGTAAATACAGTTAATCGATGCAGTAGCGCGTACAACTTTCCTCGATTGAATTAAACTATCGTCGTTGTTTCGGACGAACGTTTTTCCAATTCGATAAAAAACTTTTTCTAAAATTTGCGGTTTCATTGATAATAATTCCGTACTACGAAGACTGATAAATCCAATAAATACACGATAAAAAAATGTTATTTTTCACGATAAACAGAATTTAAAACGAGAGAATGGTAACGTGAGATTCACTCGATCATGAAATAATTTCCTAACCTCGAGATCGTTTAGAGAATCGATTCAGAAGATTTTTACTTTTAGAAAATTCATTCATGTCGAAGGAACAATAGTACTTATCGAGGGTGCTCCGATTTTCTTTGAAATGCGGCGAAATAATCCTGTGTCATGGGCCAGGCTGTTACACACGACATTGTAAATAATAATCCCATGCGAACGAAGCGAAAGGATGAACGCATCGATAAAGTTTTTTTTTATCGGCGGGGCAATGTGAAAGGCGACGTCTGACGTCGTGGCATTGAATCGCGAGCCGCGACCACTGTATACGATACCGCGTAGGTAAAGTAGGTACCTGTTAAATAGACTAAAAAAAAAAAAAAAACGATTACAAAGTTATAATGGTAGCAGAGAAACTAATTAATTACTATTTATTGATACGGTACTGTAACGATATACGAGGCAACGTCCCGGTGTACGGACGATTCGACCACAGATTCCGATTGTCTGTAACCGTGACGAAGGAAAATAGAGTAAAAAAGGATGACAATATTATTAAGAGCCGCCACGTTGTCGTCCGCCAGATGTACTCGCGATCGCTCCAGTGTGTAGCGTTCTTACGCTTTATTTTCAATGAAATATGCAAGGAAGGATAAACACACACGACACAACGTTGTAGATATTTCACACCTGTATACACGTCTATATATATATATATATATATATAACATTCTCTGTATTTATAGATTTCGATACGTATAGATATCTATATTTACAGATATACGTAATATACGCAAATAATCGATACCAATGCGATTTTGTGAATAGAGCTTAAGATGCCCCGTGGAACCGGAATTATGTATATCATTTTTTCTTGCCGCATCGGCTGCACACTCGAGCCATCAGTGTTACGTGGACACATTGCTCCGACCGAGCCGGTAGAGAACATTCGTGTACATGTTATATTATACAGGAACATATTACACACACACACACGGAACAGCCGCGCACGGACGCACGTGCACACATATACGCAGCAGTACACGCCCAACACACACACAAAAAAAAAAAAAAAAAGACCGGGTACAACGCATTCGTTCGAAACGGTTATGCGCGATGCGGAAGAAAGAGGGAAAAAGAAAAAAAGGGGGAAAAAAAAAAAAAGAGAGAAACTCATTTTTAGATAGGTGTGTGCCTACAGGCCGAAAAAATACTATAGGCACTTTACCGAAGTATAAGTGGAAAAGATGATATAAATAAATGAATCTATATATATATAAATATAAATTATATATATATATTTAAATATAAATATATGGAATATAAATATAAATAATAAAAATATAATAGTATTACGAATTATGATAAACGTATATAATTATTTTGTAGTGTCCCGCATTATGTAAACTAAATGTACACATGAGAGAGCGAGAGAGCGAGCGAAAGAGCGAGAGAGAGAGAGAGAGAGCGAAAGCGAGCGAGCGAACGAGAGAGAAAGAGAGAGAGAGAGAGAGCGTGAGAAGAGAAAAAGAAAGGGAAAAAAATGTATGCCAGCGAACGATGTTGATCACGATGACGACGACGACGATGATAATGATGATGGCGATGATGGGTAAACGACGATTACGAAATAATAACGATACGATTTGCAAATATCGGACGAACGATACATTACGATACACGCGAATGAGATATGTATTAATCGAGTAATGACGGCGACGATTACGATGGGAAACGATAATAGTATTATAACGCTATCATGTCGACAAGTCTAAACCGTATTGTATTATATTATATAAGAGTCTGTCCATATTAATAATAATTATATTAATTATAATAGCTGTGTTTGAAAACGAGAAATAAATTGTGGTTGAATATGAAAATCGAAGATAGATTGTGTAGATTATGCTCGAAATTTCTCTGGGGGAGGGGGGATTCAATTTTACTCGAGTCTCGTTAAAATATTCGGAGATTTTACTCTCCTTCGACTTTTCGTTTCGTTACGTCCGAACCCTACTTTATCGATCGAATACATATACGCGGTTGAAAGCAATCACGTGGACTGTGGCGGTTGGGGCTCGTTCGACCCCGGTTCGCGAGATTGATCGCCCGCTCTATGCGCCCGACTAGCATAACCGTCTTCTCTTCTTTCTTTTCTATTAAATTAACCGATTGGTAAAACCTCATCGACCTCGTTTGTTTTCGCGCCGTGCAATTATAAACACGCTACCACTACCGGCTTCGAGACCATCTTCCCGTATCGTTTGAATATATCGGACAAATAGCTAGTAATCACTATCTGCCATTTATATAACGCCTTAATAATCATCATAAAATTCCTCATCCTTATATTTCACGTAATAAACTTTAACGATATTCACGATCTTGATGTTCGGATATTAGACAATATTATTGACAGCCTCGTTGAGCAATTAAGACGTCTCGAATTTTTCGAAATTAATTTTATTTATCGAATATTCATAATCACAATTTTTAAAAACACGATACAATCGTATATATTTTTATAAAGGCTTGGTAAGTAGCCTTTATAATTTTCAAATTTAATTCTAACCTCTAAATTTCAAACCGAGAAACATGGTCACCTTGCCAACGTGTGACGAAATTAAATCGAAATTAGAATCGATCGAATAATCATTAAGGAACGGTGGTCTCGAAGTTGGATGATTGATAAGCTCTAATTGATGGCACGTGACGTGCGTACGATAAAAGTTGGATAACTGTCATTGTCAATATAAAAAAAAATAATTTCCAATTCTCATCATCACATTGAAATTAATATCAAAATTTTCAATCTGACATTTGAACACTTATCCAACATTATACGTTATATTTTCCATTTAATCATTTGTGCAAAATTCAATTTCGATATATTTGTAATTGAATCGCTCTTCGTTATCCAATTTTTATCCAGCATACAGTCGAGAAGGCGTTGGCGAAACGGGGTCAAAGCGTTTCGGTGCTACGCCACTGCGGGACCCTTCGAAAAGGTTGCCCGGTAACCCCCGAAGGTTGCATTTATACGAATTGTGGCGGAAGGAACCATTGTATAATCCAAGATGGCCTCCACCTCGGAGAGGATTATTATTGGCTAATACGAGGCAAGAGGCTCCGCCTTGGCTCACGGCTCGTGACGGGATGATTTATTGGGATTTCTGTCTGTTCGCCCCTGCGCTGCAACGAGCGTACCGTGTGCCTAGCCTTCCTAGGCGGAACGCCGTGTAACGCCTGAAACACCGCGATATTGGATTTCGACGTTTCGCCCAGGATTGCAGCTGCGACGGGCCGTGGATTTCTTCTGCCACGGATACGTCTCCATCCTGTCCACTGTCCAGGACAGCCTGACCTAATTTCCTTTCAGCTTTTTAACTCGCATTCAAGCAAAGCGATTCCGAGTTGTTTCCTTGGAAAAATTATTTTCCAAGGAACTTTCTCGTCGTCCGTCGGAAAATTAAAATTTGAAAATTTTAAAACGGTATGGTATTCTAGGGGAAATTTGATTGGCCGCCGTTCCTGTTGCGGAAAAATTATTTTTATTCCTATATTAAATGTCAAAATAAGATTTGGGGATTGTGCTGGACGCGCAGTAGCTTTTGAGTTACGAGTGCGAAGATCGAATACAGCTGCACGTCTGGGGACGTCTGTCAGCCCAATTGACGTTCCGTCTCTCTTTGACGTTATTTATGGTCAAGGACCGTCGGCAGAATTGCTCGTATTAACTCGCTATACTAACTCATTAAACTCCTCCGACGTAGCAGTAGCGATAACACATACAAGAAAAAAACGGTAAGTATATTCGTTTACTTAATCAAATTAAATTAAAAAGAAAATTATTTATCCGTATCCCAAAAAGAAGGAATCGAAACGAATAAAATTAAATTTCAAAATCGAGCGACGAAAATCCCTAAATAAATAAATAAATATTCCAAGAGAAGACATCGAATCGTCATCGAGTGAGTATCAAGAAACGTCCGCAAATTAAAGAGTAAGGAAACGCGCGCGCTGACCTTTGCCAATTCCGTTGTTGCAGGTGCATCCAGGTTACAACGTGCGACGAGCGAACGAAGGAAGATAGAGAGAGAGAGAGAGAGAGAGACGAAGACGGCGAGACGCGGTGGAGCAGAGAAGGTTGGCAAGATATGGGGGGGGAAGGTAGGGGCGAGAGGATGGCGGTCAGAATTTATGGCCGCTTTATCACTTTACCGGCCTTGCCGCGTCTCCTTTAGCCGTGAGGAGGGCAGGATCTCACGATGAACTTTGGCACTCGACTCCGCAGCACTCGACGAACGGTGAGCCTCCCCTCTAACTTTCTTGTTTACTCGCGTTTCGCCGGAGAGAGATTACGCGTACACCTGTTTCCTCTTTCGCCCTTTCCTGAATCGGACACTGATTCGGGGGAATGGAAATTGTGACGACTCGTAATCTTGGAACAATTGCTTCTTCGATATTTCGATCGGTATCTATTATTATTTATATAATATGATTACGATTATTTATTTCTTCAAAATTTTTAAAGAAAAATAAAATTGTCGCGCTTGCTTTATTTTCCCGCTGGAAAGTTTATATTTTTCGTAATAAGAATATATATAGCAAAGTGTAAGGTATATTAGAATATATATAGCAAATGGTAAGAGGTATATTATTGAATACCGAGCTCGTAAAATCAACCGGACGAAAAGTGGTAGGTATCGGATGTCAGCACTAACATCGTTTTGGTAGATCTATAGCTAGATAAGGGCCTCAAACTTCGGACTCTGGGATACTCTGTAAATTGTACGGTAAGGGCTACTTACTACTCGAGCTCATAAAACCAGTCAGGCGTGAAGCAATAAGTATCAAGTGTCTAGCATTAATATCTCGCTAGATCTATCTCTCCCAGATAAACATTTTAAACTTGGAACGTTGAAAACCTTAATTTGTTCAACTTGCTATGCTTCAAAAATTGAATCTACTTCCAAACGTTATAATTTTATAAAATAAATGTAAACTAAATATAAACGAGAAAAGAAACGTATCAAACAGATGAAAAAGAAAAAAAAGAATTACCACTCCCAGGAGAGAATCCAGAGGGAATCCAGGTCAAAATCGGCCTCGTTCCAGCGTCCACCCTCGAAGCCGTCACCCGTTGAAGAAATCTGCCCGCGTTCAGACGTCGCAAAATTTACACCACACGGCCGTCCCGGCGTCGTGGCGCGCGTACGACTGCATAACGCATAAAGTAACCCCCCATTAACAGACCATAAATTCAATCCCTGCGGCACCGTTGTTATGTATGAGCGTCGTTAGTGTTAATAGAGTGTTAATTGCTCCTATACCGCTCTCGATTCTGTTCAGGACGTAGGTGACGGAGCCCGCTGATGGTGTGGTGTGGTATAGAAGCCGAGACGTACGTACGAGCGGTTGAGAAAGATGGACAAGGACGCGGCATACCGTAGCGCGCGCGTGCGAGAGGGAAAGAGGGAGAGAGATAAATAGAGAGAGAGGTCAATAGAGGATTCCCGGTTGCGTGCTGTCCAGCTACTAGTAGCGTCGTGCTTCTGCTGTTTTGCATAGGGAATGCATCAATTTTCGGCGCTTCCCGTTCACGGATCTCTCTATCTCCCCCTCTCTCCACCCTTCTTGCCCCTGCATTCATACTCCACCGGGCCTAACTTCCGCCGCGCATAACTTCCACCCACTTCGACATAGCGTTTCGAGTAACCGTAATTCGCGTCGAAGATAATTGATATCCCCGCTTCCGTCGATGGCCGGAATCGACGCTTTCGTGACACGTTTGCGGTAATGATTGTTTCGCGTTTAATAGCCTCGTCAATGGAATTCTTCGTCGCGGATAATTTTTTTTTTTTTTTTTTAATTGCTTTTGATCAATCCTGTACTTTGAAATAGTGTCGAACAACAGTTACATCTCCAAGCTGTTCTCATCCAAATATTAATTATCCGTGACTGATGCAGCTTAATCAATTGAGACTCTTTAAAGTTTATTTTTGCGAATATATATATATATAACAAAGTAAATCTTTGTTCAATCTTGAGAGTATATTCTTCATCTAGAGAAAAATTATCATTACGCTATATTGCATCATTGTTCCTTTCTCAACTGTTCACGGAGGAGAGGGGGAAGAGGTTGTACGTTCACGTTAAGAGATAAGTCGTCGTATAATGTGGAAATATTCAAAAGTCGAACGGCATAGGATGGCGTGCGGCACTTGGATCGGATCATTCGACACCGGTGCGGAGGAGCTAGAATACATAACGTAGAAACGGGACATAAATCAATAATATCGCCGCTCCCTCTCTCCTTCCTTTCCTCCCCCGGGACACGCCGCTTTTCCCTCCTCTCTCCTCGTAGCAGGCAGCTACGTCTCTCCTCCGACGCCGGCGTCTCTCTCGCAATCAATGTTCGCGTCTAAAGCGTCACAAACAATATATGACCTCCGGCGTTCGACGATTAATACGTCCTGTCGCATGCGTGCAAAAGTATTTCCACGACTTAATTAACGAATCAATCGGCGCGCGCGCGCGCGCGCTCACCGGGCAGAATTACAGTTCTGACGAGCATACGTTCTCTTTTTTTTCTCTCTTATTTTTTATTACATTTATACATATACATACATACATACATACATATATACATACATATATATATGTATATGTATATTTATTTTGTGTATATTATTTATTAATTCATAAGAGATTTTTTTTTACAAACCCAATGAAATTTTGCTTTTCTAAAGATTATAGTGTTTGATTTCTTACACGTATTAAAAAAATTTCTTGCTTTTCGCTTTTTGATGTTTTGTGTTTGCCTTCGCGTGTTCAGATTGATATAAGGGAATACAACGAGTCCAGCCTCTGTTCTCTCAATTATCTTTATAGCAACAACCCCTTCTTGGGGGTTCGACTCTCTTCCTTTTTTCCCCGCTCGCGTCATCAGCGGGAGAAGAGCAACTTCGGCCGGTTCCACAACACACGCAAAGCCTATTAAACTCGGTCCACGGGGTTTCACTCGGTCCCCGCCTTCCCCCCAAAGTTTCGTGGCGCGCGTGTCGTCGATACGGAAAGGCTAAATGCAAAACCTTGTAAGGGTAGATGGTCTCGAGTTGCGCGCAGGCAAACATCCTACCAATTAGCCTCCATACTCGAATGACAGTGGCGCTGTATACCCATGGGGGGGGAGGGTGGGTGAAAATTTCGTTTCGTCCAGCTTTCAACAACCCTTCTCGGCTCGCGTGGGGTATCTCGATATCACCTGGACGACGATACGGATACGAAAGGAATATGTATATATTTAAACAGTAAAAACTTTTCGGGATTTATGCTCTCGGGGATTGGAGAGAGAGTGTACAAAACGAGCAATAAATATTTTTAAGGATACAAGGAATTTCGAATTATGTATTATTCGTTCTTCGATATTTTCTTCCGTGTTTCTTCCGCTCGAAAGAGGGGGGGGGGGGAGGGAATAAAAATGGCGAAATGTGGAAATAATTGTTGCGAATTTTTTACAGGATGAACAAAGCGTGGAGAGAGATACTTTTGAGGGGTAGTGTAGATTGGAAGAGAGAGAGAGAGAGAGAGAGAGAGAGAGAGAGAGAGAGAGAGAGAGAGAGAGAGAGAGAGAGAGAGAGAGAGAGAGAGAGAGAGAGAGACTGGAAATTCGTCGAGCGAAATTGAAAAGTGGCCGGGGAGATATGACCCCGGACGAATATCGGTAGGCAGATGGATGAGGAGCGGCCTCGAACAGGGGATTGAAACTGGCAAACGGACGTGAAAAAATACCCGGCCGAAGCCCGATCGGCTGAAAAGTGCTTGTACGAGTTACGATGTTTTTTTATTTTTTTGTTTTTCTTCTTCTTCTCTCTCCTTGGTTTCCTGTTCTGTTTATGTTTTTTTTTTCTGAACAATTCTTAATTTTAGAAATTAAAGTGTAGGATAATTAGAGGTTCGAATTTTTGGGAAACGAATGATCGATGAAGTATCGTTTTTTCGAAATATTATTGTTTCGATTTGTTTGAGATCAGAATAGAAGTTGAATCGGCCGATTTCACACCGTGAAAAATTCTTGATTTTGGAATAAAATTTGTTAGTAATAATAAATAGATTAGTATTTAAATTTTCGAAGATCGAAGGATTACTCTCGTAATAAATCGCGGTTCGAAATGTTCTTCTTTCGATTTTCGATCTGTTTGAAATCACGCAGAAGTTGAATCGGCTAATTTTATCTCGTGAAAAATTCTTAATTTTGGAATAAAATATACGATTAGTATTTAAATTTTCGAAGATCGAAAGATTGCTCTCGTAATAAATCGAAATGTTCTTCCTTCGATTTTCGATCTGTTTGAAACTATGCACAAGAATCGGCTAATTTTATCTCGTGAAAAATTCTTAATTCTGGAATAAAATATGTAATTAATATTTAAATCTTCGAAAATCGAAAGATTGCTCTCGTAATAAATCGTGGTTCGAAATGTTCTTGCTTCGATTTATTTAGAATTAGAATAGAGATTGAATCGTCTGATTTTATCTCATGAAAAATTCTTAATTCTGGAATAAAATATGTAATTAATATTTAAATCTTAGAAAATCGAAGGCTTGCTCTCGTAATAAATTGTGGTTCGAAATATTCTTCCTTCGATTTTCGATCTATTTGAAACCATGCAAAAGTTGAATCAGCTGATTTCACACCGTGAAGAATTTTTAATTTTGGAATAAAATATGTAATTGGTATTTAAATCTTCGAAAATAAATTTCGAAAAATATTTCTCTCCTTTCGTTTTTATTTTCGATTTACATTTTTGGAGGAAATGATTTATCTTTAAATTGAAAAATTCTAGAATAAAATATAATTAGTGTAATTAGTGTTCAAGTTTTTGGATGGGACCAAATGGTCTCGATGAAATGTGGTTCGAAATATACGAAAATATACGAATATACCAAAGTTTATTAGAAATTTAATTCTTAAGTTCTACGAAAAGATTTAACGAATGCTTCAACTGTTCCAGGTATTCCAGTTTCAATGTCTCAAACAAGAACTTTGATCAACGATGAATAATATATAAAATATAAAAATAATTAGAATACACGAAACGAAGATTTCAAGACATCGTTATGATTTCTCACTTGATGAAATTTCTTCGAAGGAATGATTCCTGTACAATGTATCTCTACAATATTTGACAAACAGAAGAATCTTCGTACGTTCGTTAATCCCACAAATAACGGACTATCACATTTCACTTGTATCGTGCCACTGTTTGTCCCCAAATTATCAAAGAATACTTCTTAAAATGCTCGAAGAACGATTTCTAACCTATCAATCTAACGACCTATCGCACTGTCATCCAGCGCTCTCATTTCACAAGCAATATAAACAGGAAAACAAGAGAAGAAAACGAAGCAAAGATACCGAAGATGTACTTGGAAATAATTCACACTATCCACCACCAGGTGTCTGCACATCAGAACCAACGATAATTTACGTTACGAATGAAAATCTGCCCAAAATCAGCCAAGTGGTGACGAGACCCATTTCAAAACTGGCGCCGTTTTCGAAGTGGCTGGCAGCCATTAGGTTGCCCCGTGACATTCAGAGGGAGAGGATGATGGTTCCATCGAGTAGTAGGTAGTGCCTAGACGGGGCTCCACCCAGCACTTAGTTCACGTCGTGATTGTGGCCCGGGGCACGGCCGTTTCCAGGGTACAGTCACGCCCCTGCCGTGCCGACACTGTACTCCGATTCGCTGGCCCATATCTCATCTGGTCCATCGCATTAGCCTAATCTGCCAACTACGAGAGAATAGAGGGACCTCTTGCCGTGCGAGAGAGTCGGTCGAAGAGCTGTGCAGGGGTGAGAGAGGGAGGGAGAGAGAAAGAGAGAGAGGTAGATCAGAGAGGAAAAAAAAAGGAACGGAAAAACAACAAAAACGCGGCCATCGATGCGTGTGCGGCGGCCACCATCCGCGACGCGGGATCGCTTGGTGAGGTGCTGCCATCTTCGCGGCCGAACCGCGAACGCGACCGATCGATTTTTTCACCGAGTTCCACCGGCTTGTTCCTTGGGTCCTCGTTTCGATATTTCATCATCTTTGCCAGAATGTAGGCACATTTCGTACCACTGTTTTTCTTTTCTTTTCTTTTTTTTCTTTTTTTTTTTTTGGTGATTCGATCGATCGAGATGCCATCTTTGAATCGGTGGTGATGGAAGAGGCGCGGTGGCCGACATGTTGGACTCTATGAGGTAACGTTGCTTCGTGTTTCTCACGACGAGATTTTTAGAGATTTCGAGTTGTATATCTCGTATATTCAAAGTATATCTGTTTTTAAAATAGTTTCAATTTCGGAGTGCATCGGGCTTGTTAAAATAATTTATTTTTTTCACGAAATTTTTTATATTATTGTTTGCATTTTGATTTGATTAGATTTTTCATCAGTTCAATTGAAGTATCTGTAGAGAAAGATATGTTATCTTTAAATTCCTTTTCTTAATGAGATATTTGTAAAATATTGAATGACACAAAAGATTGTATATTGCCTCAAATAAATCACTTGCTTGATTTCGATTCGAACAAATTCAATTGGAGTAAAATCTTTGTACAAATACCTGTTTTTAAAAATTTTTAAAAATTTACCTTCTAATAGTACTTTTTTCTCTACCTTTCATGAAATTAAAAACATTTTACCATTCTAATATCATCTTGCATTATTATTCCACTCTAAAAATCGAATTAAAGAAAAATTTCCAACAACCATTCAATCTCGAGTAGAGTTTTCAAAATTGCTTTAACATTCCAACGATACAAATATTTTGGAAAATCGTTCTTATCGTCTATACCCATCTTGTTGACAATTTTCTCGTTTATATTGTTTATGATGGTTTATTGTGTCAGTCTAAAAAAAAAAAAAAAAAATTAGTTCGTGCAATAAAGTTTTTGTGGATTAGCTTAGAAACACGGGGTTCGGTGCGGTCGAGCGGCCAGTTTGCTTCTCACGACGGACGAGGAAGCAGCTTGACTCGTCGCAGTTCGACTTTCCACCCTGTCCCGGGGCATTGTCGGTGCCAAGCCGGTGAGTACCTTTTTGCATGCCGCACAATTTTCATGCCTCTGTTTTCTTTTGTCCCCGTCCACTCGGCCCCCGATTCCCAACCTCGGCCCTGCGCCCCTTTTACCGACCGAGGGCCGACGGAAAACCGAGTTTTACGACCTCATTGTTCCCCTCGAGATTAACCACGAAAATACAGGATTCTCTTCGCCTAAGTAATGCAGTGTGAAAAGATGGAAAAAATTAATTGTACATACATGCGTAAAAATTTGTCACGTTATTATCCGTTATATCATTGGAAAATAAAAGAATTCTTTATCCAGAAGAAATGAAACTACTTCACTTTTCCACAATACTTTTTCTAACTATGAAAGAAATTAGAATTAATCATGATTCGTATCGAAATACGTCTCTAAACTCCTTCTGAGAGAATTTTATGGAAGAATCGTTTCTCTAATTGTTCCAATTGTTTCGAAAAAGATTCGATGAATTTTTAAAGTGTTTTCCTCCAAGGATGCCAATTTCTCTTTCCTGAAAAAATAAATTTCACGAAGGTGAAACGGCGCTTAAAATTAGCATAAACGCATTGTCCACCATACCTTGCCAATATGTTCATTCACGAGAGAGCAATTCTCCACTTTTCAATTGGCCGGCATAAATCATCGTTTCCTTGTCTATACCGAAGCTTCTCCGTTCCAACAAGAGAGCGTTGGAAGGCCAGGGTCGGTGGAGAAAAAAGCCAGATGTCGAATATTGCGACGAATTTTCGGTCTGCCCATAAATTGCTCCAGTTTTTCGAAGGAAAGCGCGCCAAGCACGTGCGTGCGTGTATGCGTGTTTGTGCACGCTGGAACAATCGCCGGTTTTCCTTTTATCCCGGAAACAGGCCTGCGAACGCTCCTCCGCCATTACTGGCTGGGATCGTGGAGAGACGTTCTCGAAACGTTGGTGAAATACGTTTCGCGTAACGGTGAAACGAAAGGAAGAAAAACGTGAGAGTAATTGACCGAATCGAGTTCTTAAACGAGTGCTGAGAAATCTTCCTTCTTTGTGGTGTGTGCTTCCCTGAAATAGAAGTGGTTGAAGGCAATCTTCCTTATGAAGATAAGGAAACGGGGATGTAAAGATATTTCTTAAAGGAATATTTTGCCTAGAATATATATATATACACACATATACGTTGGCTGAATCAACTTTTTAAACCGGTGTTGAGAGAGAGAGATGTTGTTTCTTAAGGAAGGATTTTGAATATCTGAATACGTATCTTGATCGAATCCAGTATCCTCTAATTGAGCATTCTTTATCATCCACTTTCCTGAAACAGAAATGATTAGTTGAGAAATTGAGGTTGCAGAAAGTGAAACATTTCTTGATTTTATTGCTAGCAAGTTCTTTTGTAAAAATATTATAATGTATAAAATGTATAAAGTTCAATATTACCTGTGAATCATTGTGATCCCCAAATTTTCTAATCCAATAATGATTAGTTGAGAATGCAAATTGAGATTGTAGAAAGTGAGACATTTTTTGATTTTATTGCTAATAAGTTCTTTTGTTTAAATACATAAAGTTCAATATTACCTGTGAATCATTGTGATCTCCAAATTTTCAAATCTAATGATTATTAATTAGTTGAGAATGCAAATTAAGATTGCAAAAATTGAAATATTTCTTAATTTTATTGCTAGTAAGTTCTTTTATATAAATATATAAAGTTCAATATTACCTGTGAATCATTGTGATCTCTAAATTTTCAAATCTAATGATTATTAATTAGTTGAGAATGCAAATTAAGATTGCAAAAAGTGAGACATTTCTTGATTTTATTGCTAGTAAGTTCTTTTGTAAAAATTATAATTATAATATATAAAATGTATAAAGTTTAATATTACCTGTAAATCATTGTGATCCCCAAATTTTTTAATCCAATGAGAATGCAAAGTTAGTTGAGAATACAAATTGAGATTGCAGAAAGTGAAACATTTCTTGATTTTATTGCTAGTAATTTCTTTTGTAAAAATATTATAATATATGAAATGTATAAAGTTCAATATTATCTGTGAATCATTGTGATTCCCAAATTTTTTAATCCAATGAAAATGTAAAGTTAGTTGAGAATACAAATTGAGATTACAGAAAGTGAGACATTTCTTGATTTTATTGCTAGTAACTTCTTTTATATAAATATATAAAGTTTAATATTACCTGTGAATCATTGTGATCCCCAAATTTTTTAATCCAATGATTAGTTGAGAATGCAAATTGAGATTGCAGAAAGTTAGATATTTCTTGATTTTATTGTTAGTAACTTCTTTTGTATAAATATATAAAGTTTAATATTACCTGTGAATCATTGTGATCCCCAAATTTTTTAATCCAATGATTAGTTGAGAATGCAAATTAAGATTGCAGAAAGTGAAATATTTCTTGATTTTATTGCTAGTAACTTCTTTTGTAAAAATATTATAATATATAAAATGTATAAAGTTCAATATTATCTGTGAATTATTGTGATCCCCAAATTTTCTAATCCAATGAGAATGCAAAGTTAGTTGAGAATGCAAATTGAGATTGCAGAAAGTGAGACATTTCTTGATTTTATTTCTAGTAAATTCTTTTCTGTTCTCTGCTGTAAAAATATTATAATATATAAAATGTATAAAGTTCAATATTACCTATGAATCATTGTGATCCCCAAATTTTCTAATCCAATGATTAATTGGAGATTAGAGAATGCAAATTGAGATTGCAGAAAGTGAGATATTTCTTGATTTTACTGCTAGTAAGTTCTTTTCTATAAATATATAAAGTTCAGTATTACCTGTGAATCA
This sequence comes from Apis mellifera, assembly GCF_003254395.2. Lineage (NCBI taxonomy): Eukaryota > Metazoa > Arthropoda > Insecta > Hymenoptera > Apidae > Apis > Apis mellifera. The sequence continues at coordinate 4,052,350 of NC_037653.1, forward strand.
TTGTGATCCCCAAATTTTCTAATCCAATTAAACAACCTCTCAATATATAGATACAATTATTTACACAGAATATAGAATAATTAATACAGAGTACAAAGATTTAAAGAAAAAAAAACTTTTTCTAAAATTCATCCTCCAAGATTATTTTCAACCTTAGAATTCGCACCTTATTATACCAGGAGCTCGTTACAATGTAAAATTATTTCCACGAGGAAAATCAACTCGTTATCTCGAGATATCGACACAAACACCTCGTACACGCGATTTCGTTTCGAGGTTTAAACACGCTGGAGGAGCCGGCGCCTGATGGCGCGAAGTTTCGAGATCGCCGGTCTCGATCTCTATCTCTCTCTCTCTCTCCCTCCGTGCAAATTGAATATCTAGAGGAAAATTGAAGCGACGATGGATGATAGGGTGGCGAGGCGATCTTAAGTGTTCGTTTAAATTAATTTCTCGCGGTTGTTAAAGGCCTAAAGCGTGGGCATTAGTTATTAGGCGGCTGGTGTTAATTATTGGATGAAATGAAGTAAAATAGTGTATTGTGTGAAAATGAGCCTCGTTTCGTTATGGTTCCAGGCCCTCACGAATAAATATCACGTTCCATCAAGTGTGCACGCAATTTGTTACGCGAAACGATACGCGTGACTTGTACACGACGCATAAATTTTCGACGCAGGTGCACAGGTCCTCCTCTTTTCTCTTCCTCCTTTTTCCTTCTTCGGTTATACCGTGACTTATCATCCTCTTTTATTTTTCTCCTCTCTGCCAATTCGCAGCCATCCCTCTTCACACAAGGTTTCTCGAAGCTTAAGCGAGAAGCTTACAGATAATAGAAATAATAGATATGATGAATAGTAAATGATCCAATTGAAGATTTCTTTGAAGAAGTCAGATTTTGATTCCTCCGATAATAAAGTTAACCTATAAATTTGAAATTCGTATCAATTCGAATAATAAAATTGTTGAAAATTTTGAGTTGAAAAAATGTGGTTAGTTTAAATTTCTTTCATCGAAAATGTTTGGAAATAACGATGATAAAAATTCACGATATTGAAAGGATATAAATTATACAAAACAATGACAGTGTACTCTCTGCCAATTCGCAGCCATCCCTCTTCACACAAGGTTTCTCGAAGCTTAAACGCGAAGCTTACAGATAATAGAAATAACAATGATGAATAGTAGATGATCCAATTGAAGATTTCTTTGAAGAAGTCAGATTTTGATTCCTCCGATAATAAAGTTAACCTATAAATTTGAAATTCGTATCAATTCGAATAATAAAATTGTTGAAAATTTTGAGTTAAAAAAATGAGGTTAAATTTGTTTCATCGAAAATGTTTGGAAATAACGATGATAAAAATTCACGATATTGAAAGGATATAAATTATACAATACAATGACAGTGTACTTAACTTTTGGTGTCGGTAAGTAATAAGTATCTTATTTATTAACTGGCTGCATCATTACCCATTGACCTTTAGATCTGGAACGATTACAAGAGGAGCCGTCCATATATCCGCGAAATTATATATTACGCGTTTATCGTGTCTATCCTGTAATTTATATTATTATTAATTACGAGTATCTGGTATCTAGTTGCATCTAGATCACTGTAATAAACCGAATCCAGTCTCGTCGATCGCAATCTTTCTCGCCTTTTCCGCATCAGAAATTCTCTCAGAAATTACCAGCTCGATGTTTCAATCTTGGCTATCATTAAAAGCCGCGTAATGTGTCTTTAATAAACACGAATGATGTAAAACCTCAATTATCCAGTTTTGATTTTTCCTATTATTTTTTCTTCTTGATAATGTTTATATATATAAAAAAAAAGAAAAAAATTGGAAATGATAATTTAATCGAACATTGATCTTCGTTTTTCCTTTGATTTATTTCTTTTTTTCTTTGTATTTGGATCGTTATATTATTTATATCATCTTACGTTATTATATATTATCGTGTCATTTGTGTTACACGTTATTCAAAAGATTCTGATAAAATATACAAGTTTAATATGTAAGGCATTATTAATATCGTCATCTCTTTGATTTATCTTTTTTTCTATTTTAAATATTCTGTTATAATTATACATTATACATTATTTATATTTACGTTATTATTAAATTATTTTATCATTTATATTAAACACATCATTCGTTTGCTATTGCATTCAAATGTTTACCTTGCACTTCATAAAATAATTACTCTCTGTGAATGATTAATCTCTAAGATACAATTTTTTAACGACTATAAGAGATGGATTAAACGGTGCTTCTATTAATAATAATACGCACAAGTTGCATTTGAAAGAAGCAAAAGTTGAAGTCGTAATATAATTAATTTTATCTACTATTTTATATCTTAATATTCGATAAAGAAAACGTACCTATTACAATATCTTATATTTTTTGACGCTGCAAACTGTAAATTTTTGCATGAAAATCCTTAAATTTGTTCGTCACTTGTTCGTAACGGCAAATGATATTTCACATTAATAAATTGTTGTTATAATCACATCCTCCATGTTGCAATTTCATTTCATTCAACGACCATTTGGCGCCACCGTCGTTTATTCGCCTTTCGATCCGTGTTTATCGTGCATCTTCTTGGATTCTTCGGCTCCTCAAGCGCGATGAAACAAGCGGAGACGTCTGTGAGACATTGAGTCGTCTCGCTGACAAATGGCCGCCGTTTACGTTCCTCGACCGAATATTTTCGGTGTTTCTTCTTCGTCGTCGTTCCTTTTATTTCGACCGAATCCGTGAACGATTCTCTCGGCTCCATTATGTTGAGGGGATCGAATCATCCTTCCTTGAAAGAAGACTTGATGGATGGAAATGATGGAGGATCGGAGGAATATCTGTAGTTTTATTGGATTAGGTCAGTGTTTCTTTGTTTAGGTTTGGACAAACAAATATGGGGAAACGTGTCGATAACTTTATTCACAGTATTTTAATTTTTTAAACTTGGTTTGAAATGAATAATTTTTTGTCGTAGTTTTTACATGTATTATTTTAGGAAGAAACTTTTATTTATTATTAAAAGTCAGGAATAATACAAATAAAATTTAGTTCTTTATTTTTGCAAGTATATTTTTCTTCTAGGGGATTCTAGTAATCTAATATTCTACTAGATATATGTAATGTTATTGGTTTTTAAATTATCTATGAGTAGATATTGCATTGTTTATTTAATGATTATATCAGTTGAAGTGGAAATATATTATACTTCATATTGATTACTTGATTACTCGATAATTGCTTCAACAATATTTGCATTTATTTGCATTTATTTACATTCATTTTGACAATCTTATATCGTACATTAATTATCTTATATCATAGATCTAAATATCTAACGATTCTTTACAAAATATATCAATTGATCGAGTTGTAATTGGAAAAATTTGTAGAATTAAGTGGACAATCTACAATAATAATTACTTTTTTATTTTTTCATTTTTGATGAAAGCTTGCATTTTTTATTTCTTCATTAAAATTACATTTTTCTCGATACATTTGTTAATTACTAGCCACAGCTCGTTTCTAGCCGAGATTTTTACCGTCGATTTCTTTATATTTCATTCATTCGGCTAATAACCCCGTCCACCTAGGAAGTAGCACCTGTTCCTAACAATGACTTGTCGCGCATAACGGAGTCAAGATTAATGATGCCTTAATGACTGCATAAATGGTTTCGAGCGGCGTCTAAGTATAACTCAATTCAGACTGTAGAGAATATTCCGTGTGAAACGTAATTACATAATTACATATACGATTGATCTCTCGTTTGATGTATTTTTTATTTGACAGCTTAAAATATCATCGTATTCCTTTTTTTTCTCACGATAATTACCATTTGATAATCGTCGCGTCGTCGAGAAATAATTGAACCACGAGAAATTTTTACTTCTTTCGACGATATAACAATCGATCATTATTTCATTCCTCGGCATGATTAATTTGACTTCAATTTTCAATTTAAGATTGGAAGAATAATTGAAACAATAGCTCCAATAATTTTTCTTCGTGCGACGACAAATTAAATAATTAATGAACAGAATAATTAGTTTGATACTCCTTATTTTTCAGATTGCTGCCATTTACTTAATAACTTTTTCAACTCGTAATCTACATTGATAATTCTGTACGATACGGCATTGTAATAACAGATACAATCTTATCATTCCTGAAAATAACTCAAAGTTAATTTTCCAATTTTCCTTTATTTTTTTAGAATTCTTTTCACCTCACCTTAGCTAAATTCTTGAATTTTTCTTTAATTCGAAAGAATTCTCCTTGCCTTTTCCGTATAACAATTGAAGAAAATATCACAATTTATTCATAACTCTAAACGTCTATTTGCCAAGGCCCATTTTCAGGGGGTTTAAAGTGAAATAACGGCTCGATTCCGCGTATCGACGGCAAAATGGCGGCGGCGTGCGGAAAGTTGCGACCAAACTTGGTCCCTTTAGTTAGATTTCAAAGTTAGGGAAAATCGAAAAGCCAGATAAGGAAGTTGCCACGGATCCCGTTTGCAGCTCTCGATTTGCACGCTCGTTTCCGCATGCGACTTGGATCGTAATAGCTGGAAAAGAGAAACGATGCGCGTTAGCCCGTAATTAGCGAGCCACCGATAATCACGCGCTCCACGCGCAATTATCTTCGGAAATTTTAGAAAGCTCGTTAGCCCGTCCTTCCAATTACCACGAATACCCTTTTAATTACGCAATCGGCCTCCCGTTGTTAATATTTAATCGCACGAGAGCGCAGCAACTCCGCCAGGCGAATTTGGATTACGCTGGATTTATGACCAGATTAAGGAGAATATTTCCTCTCCTTTTTTTTTCTCGTTACTCTTTCTTTTGTTTATCGCATTGTTCCTCTCGAGCCTGTATTCCATACAGTAATGCTCGTATTATCCTGTTTGTACAATGGATATGACAAAAGCCTCTCTATCGAGTATATATTGTATTACGTATTGTCTTGGGAATTTGGGCGTCGTTTGAATTCTTATGGATTCGTCCGAGAGATCCTATCGAGTTTGTGCATCATCTGAAAAATTTTATCAAGTATAAGATATGAAAGATCCTTGCATAAAGAAAGATTCTATTTAATTTATACATTATCTTAAAGGTCCTCTTAAATCTTTGCACAATATATCACGTGAAAACATCCTATTAAATTTGTTCAATACATTAAACATCTGAAAGAGACTTAGCCATCTTCCTACTTATTTTATTCTCCTTCTTCTTCTTCTCTTTCTTCCGTGTACATTAATCACCCTTTGGCGAGACGTTGGACAACTTGGCATTTCACTTTGATGACTGTTTGGTTCCTTGTTTCGTTGCTCTGGAACTTGGATGTCAAAGGGTCCATTTGGCTTCTTTTCTGCAAGACGTAAAAGATTAGTCGCGATATTACAAACGGGGTCTTTAGTAAAGTCAAACATTTCGCTTGTAATTTTCTTGTCAAGCCGTGATTTATGACGCGTTGCGATGGTCTTACGTGTTTGTTGATATGATGGAGAATTAACATTGGACGCTGAAATGGAAAAAAGTATTTATGAAATCTTTCTTTTTCCTTATTGGATTCCGATTTAAATTTTTTGCAAATAAATCTTTTATATTTAGATCTAATTAATTAAAAAATACGTTTAAAGATATGGTTTCCAATTATTACGTTTTGCTCGCTTTATAAAACGTTCTTGCATATCTAATTTTAAAAAAAAAGAAATCTTATCAAACTGATAATAAACAAACCTTCTTACTTACAGCGCAATATTTTTACCGATCCAATTTTCCAAGAATAAAATAATTATTCAATTTTTGAGAAATCTTAAAACGATAAGCCTTAATAGATTTATTTATTCGATCCAACAATCTTCGAAATACTACAAAAAGATAAAAAAAAGAAAAATAATCCATCGATCAATTCGTTACGAATAATAATAATAAAATATTCCATACACCTGTTATACCACTCGATACCATCGGCCATCAATTTTCAACAGGGAGGGAATGCACAAGGGCCCATAATGAATTTTTATCATTTCCAATAATCGGCCTCCATTTTCTTCTCCCGCGTTGTGTATCGCCGATATTTTACCCGACACCGTTAATTCCACGCTTTAATTTCATCCGGATTACCGTTCTGACGTTTGTTGGCCGTTGCGTGGGCAGAAACAGAGGCAACCTGGATCCTGTTGTTTGTCGTTCACCGTTCCAACACACAGGGAAACCCGAGCCGTAACAACCATCGTGAATTGTCTTACACACGTGGCCCTTGTTAAACGCTCTCGACAGTTACAAGGCACCACTCCTGCGTTCCGTGCCCGTAATTGAAGGAGATTTTGGGAACTGTGGATAGAGAGAAAGGAAGATACAGAGAGCCAATGACAAAATTCGTCATCGACAATGAACCATCGAGAAGAAAATACGTTATCGTCGATCATCTTCGAACGATACATTCCACAATCACTTACGAATAATTATTTTTATCCTGCATCAACTTTCGTATTCTTCAGATTATCTCTCCTTCTCCAAAGAGGATCCTACGAATAACAAACGATCCGTGATGAATACACGATTATACTTAAAATCGTAACGTAAAATAATAAAGAACGATACTAATTAACCTCAAATCCACGTACGTTCGACGCACGATCTCGAGATTCAAGATGGAGGCGTACTCAACGTTTCCCGCGAGAAACGGCGGGAAAATTTGATTAACAGAAACGGCGCATCGCTGAATTCCAACTGAAATAACAAAAAAAAAAGAAAAAAAAGAAAGAAAAAGGGACAAACGTGGGACCGTCGGGGAAGGGGTGGCGGGATCCCGGGGCGCAACGAATATTAATAACGTGGCAAAGTTAAAAATGTTTACCGTGCGTTACGTTTGATACGAGGGCCACGAACGTGGCAGCAGGGTCCCTCGTGATTGATCGCGCGTCTCTTCGTCTCTCCCTCTGACAACGGGGTGTTTCCTATGGATATTGCTTTGGTACGGTGTTGCACGCCGACCATCTCCCTTCCATGGCGTTCCGTCGAGGCGCACCGACCGTACCCGATCTGTTTCTATCCCCCTACGAATCAAATCTAACCCCCCTTCCTTCCTCCCTCCCTCCCTCCCTCCCCGTCCTTCTCTCTTGCTAGGGGTCCTAGACCCTCGGGCTCGCCATGTGCAGGCACGAAAATCATCGTCCAGGAATGTGGCCAGACGTTTCAACTGTCTGAGGATCTTCGTTCAATCCCTGTTACGTTATGTTTTTGGATCATGCATGTACGTGGACGATCCAGATTTCGAAGGGGAGAAGAATTGAATCGTGGTGAATCTTTCCATGTCAAAATTTGTCAATTGACGATGCTTGAAAATAAACAAGTTATATATAGACTATGGAAAAAAAAAAATAGAAGACTTTTAAAAGTATTTTTTACAAATCCAATTAAAATTTGAGATAAAGATATCGTGATTAAATTTTGAAATTAAAAATATCGAAACGAAAGAAAAGACGATCCAATAATCGATATTAATTTTCACGATATGGACGAGGATTGGTGGATTTCGAATTACCAAGCTCGCATTAGACGTAATGCGAGGCAAATGTTTTTTGACAGGGCCGTGATATTTAATATTCGTTAAGCCTTCCAGTTTCAGCCACGCCTCCGTATTAACCACGTTTTTTTTTTTCCTTTTCTTTCTTTTTCTCTTTTTTTTTTTCGACGTATTAACGTATATTCCAACGTTAAACGCAATAATGGAAATTGATAATCAGCCGGTCGTTAACGTCACGGCCGAGTAACGATTATTTATTCGTAACGATTTTCGTGGCTGCGTGATTCGCCAAGGGGTGAAAATCGCGATCCACGGTGCCGATTAAAACTTTCCTCCTACCTCGTTCCACGTACACCTCTCGCGATGAATTCGCCGCTTGATATATCAGCTGCGACTAAAATTAGAATTTTTCTAATAGCCGACAACGTGGCCTGGTCTTAGAGTTATCCATTTAATTTCATAAGGCGTATTTGTATCTATTATATAGTTTCCAAGATACCAATCAATGATTAATCTAATCCATCTGGGAGCGTGTAATGCAATTTTTATTATTATCGAACCTGTGTCCTTTATTCGCTGCAATCATATGATATAATTAAAAAATTGTGATTTTTTTAACTTTTGGTATAATAAGAATAATTGCTTTCTTTATACCAGTTGATTTTTCCGACTCATTTGTCGAACGGTAATTTCAATCGTCGTGTTAAAAATATATAATTCGATTGAACAAGAATTTTCTTCAATTTTTGGACCTCGATAAATTAATTTGGATCACAAAGTCTCGTTTCACAGTTGTATTGTTTCACAGAAACAATTTCGATGATATTCCTCTCTTCGTATTGTAATTATTAGACGTGCTCGATGTTACAGGGGGGCTGACAAAATGTCAGATATAAATATTGTCTCAGCACGAGCCCCCCCCGCGTGATCGTTTCATATTGATGCGAACACCATACCGATCATCCTCGCCACCCCTATTTCTTCCCCCTATTTCTCGTGCACAGAGGAAACTCGTACCACCATTAAGTAACAACTACACCACCACTTATACGAATCTTTTCCCTCGAAAAGATATGACGCACCATGATACGTCGTACATCGACGACAAATTGTTAGACGATTGACTGAGAAAACTTAAAATAGTACACTATTTTTCGATCCATCTAAATTAAACTCTTAGAAATTATATATATATATCAACGCTCTGTATCTGTGAAAATATTTGTACGAATATTCATATTCGACTACTACTCTGGAAGAATGAATGTGTATAAAAGTGACAGAAAGTAAAAAAAAGTCGAATAAACTTTCGAAACAACCTGTTATATCTTCCTCTTCTTTATCTTTTTACTTCTTTTTTGGTTATCGAAAGGATTGGTCGTTTTTGGCCACTCACATGCTTAGCCCGAGGAGGAAGCGCACTCGATGCAATTAATTTTGCTGTAGGGCACAACGTATCGCGATTAATCTTGGCGTGTGTTGGGCAATGGTGTCACAACGGTGGCGATCGAAGTCGTTTCGAGTAATTAGTCGTCGGTGGTCGCGAAAAAAAAAAAAAAGGAAAAAGTAGCTCGCGCCACGAAGCGAATGGTAGGTACCCGCGGCCATATAATTAGCCGTTTCTCAAATTGGACGTAGCTCGTTGTTGTTAGTTACGCTTAGTCGGTTGATAATCTCTTCTTTCGTTCGCTCGTTAATGAGCGCCCTAGCGGCAGCGCTCGTAATCTTGCAAATGGCTACCGTGCAAACGCGGCTAGACGATGACTGAGGGAGAACGATGAGGAGGGGGGGCACAGGCCAGCTCAAATGAGACGGGAGACGAACGACCTTTGCGCGAGAAACGTCTAATCTGGCCGATAATTTTTATCCATGTATATTGCCTTCCTTGGTAAAAATTTTCTATCTAGGGTTCTTTTTTATTTTCCCAAAGTGCGTTGAAATATTTGAGATCCTAGATCCTAGATAGGCTTGGCGAATAGTGACAATGCGCAGTTCTTTTTTACTAGTATTGTATCTAGGGTTTTTTTTATTTTTCTCGAGACACGAGTTGGTAATTTCAGATCAAGAATTAGAGAATCGATATGAAATTATTAAAAATTTAAAAATATTGTAATTTGTTTGTCTCAACAATAAAAAAAAAAAATTAAATTTCTCGAATTGTTAAACTTTCGTCTCTGGTAAAAATTTTTTACTACGGAAATTTAACAAGTATCCATTATATATTTCAACAGATAGGTATGAACACGAGAAGATTTTACTTTTTTCGCAAAATATCATTGAATTCTTCAATCTTGACCCCCTTGTGACTATCGCGTTTCGAAACAGCCATAAAACCACTTCCACATGTAAATTTCCTTCGGGATCGTTTCATCATCGGCCATTTTCCCAACCTCGAATCTGAATATTCGCATACTTCGTCGTTAAAAGTCGAGATTCATTCCGTTACATGCACGTTTCTTTCATACGTACATTGCTACCGGATCGGTTAGTTTCTCTATCTTTATCCAATTTAATCTCGAATTAGCATATTATGTCAAAAATCAAAATTCTCCTCATATTTATTTCATTAGATTCATTTATCTTTGTCCCGTTTAACTTAACCTAATCTTAAACATTAACATACGTAAAGGAAAAAAAAAAATCGAGATTTCTTTTCACATTTATTTTTTCTTCATGAACATTTATATTAGATCGGTTGGTTTCTTAACGTTTTCTTAATCTACCTTCAAATGTGAACATTTGCATATCGCGTCGAGGAACGAAATATATTCTCTACCACATTTAAAACTTTTTTGTGCACATTGTTGTCCGATCTGTCGGTGGTTTCTTAATCCTTGCTCAACTTAACCTCAAATATCGCTATATTCGCTCACATACGTATTTAAGAAACGGAATTCATCCTACCAAGATTTTACTTCACATTTGCAATTCCTTTGTGCATACTGCTACCTGGATCCATCGCTTTCTTAATCCATACAGAAACGAATCTTTGAACATTTGGTAGCAACTGGTTGCAGTAGCGAGAATTAACAATTAATCTTTCGGTCCGGTATATTGCGACTGAGAATCAGAGAAGAGGGGGACACGGTCGTTGTAAAGTGGAAGGGGGGGGGGGGGGAAGGGTCACAGAAAGAAGATAGGAGATATACGTGGAGAAGGCAACGTTAAAGAGGGTACAAGTGGACAGAGATGGAAACGGGATGGAGAGTGGGGGATACAGAAGGGAAGAGAGTAGTTACAGACCGGGCATTATGCAAACGACGCAACAATTAGACTGTGGTCTTCCACCGGTTATTTAGTATTTAATATAATTTAACCCGTACTCGGCTATATAATGGCCATCTTCACACATTCCACCAAGACTTTCGAATATATCCAACAGGTATCCCAGTTGTTGTTGTTGTTGTTGTTGTTGTTGTTGTTGTTGTTATTGCGGTTGGCAGCGTCACTTTCGAGCGATTAATGTCTTACGAGATGCTGGATCTCTCGTTCTTGTTAACGATTAAGCGCCGATAGAGATCTCTCTTGGCTTTTCAACTCATTCATCGGCATGCCTCCGATATATCTGTTTACGGGAATCTCTAATGAGGTCTTTTGCGAATATATCCACAATTTTATAAAATTTAAAAACAAAAATAAAAATTTGTACACGAAAAATGTAGGAATAAAGTTTAAAGAATTTAAAAAAAGACAGAAAATATAAAAATGGATACCTCGGGGATCAATAAGAGTCATAAATATTTTCAGATTCCAATTCCAATTTCTTTAACGCGATAAACCGGAGCGTTAAACCGGAATACTGGAATTGGGATGGACATCAAAAGGCCATCACCGCAAAATTCTTAGATACTAATGCCTTTCCACCTTCCAGCACGGTATCATCCTTTCACGAATAGACGTTTTTTGCATAACTTGGCCGTAGGAGTTCCCCTCCCTCGTCGCCGCCATCAGCACCCCCCTCCAAACCTTACAGAACTTCCCATGTCTCTCACCGACTCCCCCTCTCCGGCCGCTTTCCCCTCCCTCTCTCCCTCCACTCCTTCTTTCTCTCGCTCCACGTTCACCTCTCTCTTCTTTCACCGACACCTCATCTTTTCGTTCTTTCTTCTCTCTCTCCCATTTCTCCCTCTCCCTCAACAGCAGGCTGCCACGACGGTGTACACGAGGCTCTGCGGCTAAGAGCAGAGCGACGTCGCCGACGCCACGCACCCCGACGTCGCCCTGACGCGCTCCACTGACGCTGCGGAGCGGAGATTAATGGCTTCGGACTCTGAAATCCTGGAAAATAAATAGCGGGGGCGCCGGTGGCGAGAGCGAGAGTCCTGCGGAGCAAGATGTCCCTTTCTCTCTCTCTCTCACTCTCACTCGTTCTCTCTTCAATCATCTATCCTCTTCTTTCTTTTGTGCCGGTGGCCGATGGAGAAAGAGATGAAAGATGGAGAGAGAGAGAGAGAAAGATTCCCGAGGGACCTGCCTACACCACTGCCCACCGCCATCGCTGTGTTCCCTTCTTTGTGAGGAACTTGAAGGTTGTCGAAGGGCTGACGCGAAAAGCGACCAACGTAGAAATTTATCTGGCCGGAATGCTTTTGTTGGCCCGCTTCGTGACGAGGAAATTGAAGCCTCTACCAGTTTTTCTCTCTTTTCTTTCTTTCTTTTTTCCGATTGGTTGAATTGGATATAGGGGATTTATCGAGGTTTGGAGATGCGCATTTGTTCCGATGGTTACGCCATCTATGCTCCTCCACACTGAAAATTTTTCGAAACAATGATTTTTAATATTCGATATATAATTAAGGAAGAATTTTAATAATTATTCCATTTCTGTATTATACTTACGTGAAAAATTTTATCGAAGGAGAAAAAACGTTTCAATTTCCGAATGAATTCCTTCGAACTAATAAGAATTATCGATCGAGTTAATCGAAGAGAGTGGCAAGGTCTTATTTTCCTTTTAGTAATTCCACGACGCTTAAACGACGCTCGTTCAAGTTGTAGCATTAAAAACATGACGCGAATCGACGTAAATCGGTACTTGGATTCAAGACTATGGTACACATTTTACGAATGAATCGCGAATAAACAGGCAGAAAATGAACGGTCTTTAATTCGACGCCGACTGTAATTTGATCTTATAAGCGAAATTACGTGATGTTGTGTTTATCAATCTCTCTCTCTTTCTCATGAATACATGATTCGACTTCATCACCTTCTCTCTCTCTCTCTCTCCCTCTCTCTCATTCCGTTGCTCGTCACGGAGAATCGACCGCGTAATTTTCAGGTTGGCTGAATCTGTAATCAGAGTGAATTCACCTGTACGGAGACGTCGATATCGTGAATAAGATTGCGCACACACGGGTGAAATTATCGTGTACGTCCTTCGCTTTGTACGACCACCATTTTGAGATTTCTCTGTCTTTGTTCCTCTCCACAGAACGATTACACGGGATAGGATGTACGTTGCGCGTCCAGTTTTGTCAATTAATCGGGTTAATTATAGATTTTTCGAACATCTTGCCAATTTATGATGAAATTCATGTGTCCACGTCTCTTGATCCTGATCGAAATTCTTCTCTGGGATATAAAGTTAATTATCAGTCGATTCCGTGGTTTTGTTGTCTTCGATTGAATTTACGAAATTAATATTCCGTTTTCGTATATTCGTATATTCGAAAAATGTCAAGACAGTGATTACAGAAAGTATTTATACGTTATTTTCGTATATATATATATGTACGATGAAGAAAAAAATTATGCAAATGGAAATTAAAAATACGTGAAAATACTTTCTATAGTCATCGATGGAAAATTATACTTACGAAAGAATAAATTCTTCGAACCGAAACGTGAAATGAAATCATCAAGATACATTATTCATCCGTGTCAACCCAATTCCTAACCTGTATTTTCCAACTACTTTTCCTGGTATCGAGTCGTCGATATATATATAGACTATTACGATGGTTAACTCGAACAAAATGATTCCATCTGGACGAGTTCTCTGAAATGATCAACTGCGACTTGCTCAGCATTGTAGAAATTAATCAAGAAAAAAATGATTTGATCGCACTTGCGGAACGGCAACAAATTACAAATTCTACGTATTTACGAACATTACTACGCAATACGATATAACCTCTACCGTTCTCGAATATTTATTTGACGTAATATTTATTAACACGACTATTGTGTTTATACCAACGCAATATTTTATACGTTATATAAAGAAATTGATATCAAAAAATATATATTCAAGTAAAAATGTTAGGTTACTTACAATTTCCACGCATCGATAATCGTATCCAACGATCGAAGTGAACAACAAGTAAAAATCAAACTCTTCTTTTCAAACTCGAACAAACAGTGTGCACTTGGTATAGACAGTGAAAAACCGTTTCGCAAAGGCATCTTGATACTTTCGTTCATAAAACGTTCTATACTTAGTTTGCATAATTTAGTCGTGCGTCTGAGCGTCGTGATAGGCTCATGAATACCGCCGTTGATTGAGAGTCGCGAATGTAGCCAGGGATCTCCGCGAGAGGGCGTCTCCTGTTCGTTAATTAACATTGTGTTTTATGGAGAAAGACGTCAAAGTATCTGTCGGGTCAGACCGCGAACCCTTTTATCCCAAGGGCAGCAACCCTTCCTCTTTCGACCCCTTTTATATTGTTTACCAAACTCGTTATGCACAGTTTATGCTTGTCTCTTGATATTCTAATCAATAATCATTCTTTGGAAAATTTTGCAATTAAATCCACGATTCTAATTCGCATGATTTCTTCTTCTTCTTTTTTTTTTTTTTTTAAAGAAAGGATATCTTATGTACAAAGGATTTTGACAAAAAGAAATTATTCAGAATGGAAATAGAATTCGACAGGTAACTGTAATTATAGTACCGCAATGTAATTAAAATCGAATTGAATTCTTTCACCGCAAAAACACATCTTTTCTAAATAATTCTCACAATTATCCATATTATTCCATACAAATTTTCTTTCTTCTCTCATAAATAATAATCTCGAATAATAACTATCGAAATCGGAAGGAAACGTCAATGCATTCGGCCGACAATTTTTGATTAAATCGAGGCCACCATTTTCCATAAAATCCGCCCGACTCGACCACCAAGGAGCGCGGATATATAACGTGTATCGAGATGGGGGGGAAGAACGTGTGTTTGCAGATCGGAGGGATGGCGCATAGGAATATCTAATAAGAAGCCGGAGCTCATCCATTGTGCGTCGTGGGCCACTCGGGAGGCTGTCACCGTGGGCGTCAGCGTGCAGAGGGGGTGATTTACATAGTAATAATATCGGGGGCCTCCCCGCGCCACGGACGCAGTTTCGAGGCTCCTCAACCACCAACGGCCTTAAACTTGTTTCCTAATACGCGAGCCCGCTCCCGTCATTACCCTCCCTTCCCTTTTCACGACATCGGCGATGAAAGATCGTTATTCTTCCCTGGGAACCGCCATTGAAAACGCTTAAAATTACACTTGTGCCGCGCTTTAGGAACTTGAAACTTTAGAATATTACTCTTACGAGATATTATTCACGAGATATATTCGACTCTACATTAAAATTATTCTTACATATATATACACACATACACACACACACACACACATATATATATATATATATATATGGACTGGATAGAGAGATATATATATATATATGGACTCGATAAAGAGAGATATATATACATATATATGGACTCGATAAAGAGAGATATATATATATATGTGGATTCGATAAAGAGATATATATATATGGAATCTAAGAATATTACTTTTACATGCATTCGACTCTACA
Organism: Apis mellifera; assembly: GCF_003254395.2. Taxonomy (NCBI): domain Eukaryota; kingdom Metazoa; phylum Arthropoda; class Insecta; order Hymenoptera; family Apidae; genus Apis; species Apis mellifera. The sequence goes on from NC_037653.1 coordinate 4,067,720, forward strand.
TTAAAATTATTCTTACATATATATATATGGACTCGATAAAAAGATATATATATGGAATCTAAGAATATGACTTTTACATGCATTCGACTCTACATTAAAATTATTTTTACATATATATGGACTCGTTGAAGAGATATATATATGGAATCTAAGAATATGACTTTTATATGCATTCGACTCTACATTAAAATTATTTTTACATACATACATATATATATATATATATATATATATATATATATATATAGGATATGGAATCTAAGAATATTATTTTTATATGCATTCGACTCTACATTAAAATTATTTTTACATACATACATATATATATATATATATATATAGGATATAGAATCTAAGAATATTATTTTTATATGCATTCGACTCTACATTAAAATTATTTTTACATACATACATACATATATATATATATATATATATATATATATATATATATATATATATATATATATATAGGATATGGAATCTAAGAATATGACTTTTACATGCATTCGACTCTACATTAAAATTATTTTTACATACATACATATATATATATATATATATAGGATATGGAATCTAAGAATATGACTTTTACATGCATTCGACTCTACATTAAAATTATTTTTACATACATATATATAGGATATGGAATCTAAGAATATTATTTTTATATGCATTCGACTCTACATTAAAATTATTTTTATATACATACATATATATATATATATATATATATAGGATATGGAATCTAAGAATATGACTTTTACATGCATTCGACTCTACATTAAAATTATTTTTACACATATACATATATATATATATATATATATAGGATATGGAATCTAAGATCATGACTTTTACATGCATTCGACTCTACATTAAAATTATTCTTACATACATACATACATATATGGAATCTAATTAATTAGATTTGAAGTAGGTTTTCTCGAGTCGAGAAAAATAAAAGGAAATTTCTTTCCTCCCTGCTTTCTGAGGGGAGGGAGGTCCTGTGCATCGGGTATACAGGCGATTATCCATCCCAGAAAAGAAGTAACAGTCTCGGCGAGTAGGAAACGGAAAACGATTGAAGCAGCGCGGGATGGGATGGGATGGAGGGGGGGGTCGTGGTGCCACCGCCCAGCCAAGCGGCTACAGGCATTAGTCCACTGACACCATTGACACTTTTATTAATGACGTCGAGATGCCCGAACCGCCATCTCCCGCCTCACCCTCCCCGAGGCAACAACCCTCCTCGAGGCAGATTTTCCTGCGGGATCCAGGGCATTCGGCGGCCTCCTAACCTCCGGATTCTCCAAGAGACCCTTTTTTCTCTCCTCTCTTCCCCCATTATTGTACCATTCTCTTCCACCGCCAAGAAAACCTCTCCTCCTCCTCCTCCTCCTCTCTCTCTCTCTCTCTCTCTCTCTCTCTCTCTCTCTCTCTCTCTCTCTCTCTCTAGTTTCGGTATTTCCTCCTCTCTCTCTCCATTTCTGCCTCTTTTTCTACGCTCCCCTCCCCTCCCCTTTCTTTCGGTCGTCTCCGGTTCCGTTCTCGCCCCTCTCGCGACCCCCTCCCTCTCTCTCTCTCTCTCTCTCTCTCGCCCTTCCTCGCCGCCTCTGTTCATCCATTCCTCTGTCCTGGGACCTCGCGAGGGAGCCGCTCTCAAGTTACATTGAAAAATCTGGCGGACGGGTGAAAAATCGGCGATACCTATATCATCTATTGTGCGCTCCGCCGCTTCTTCCTGCCTTTGTTTTCCGCGCCAGGGGGAAGAAAAACTCCGCCTGTATTTAATACGGAGGAGTTATACGAGGAATGCTTCCATCCTCTTCCCAAATCTAAAATCCTATAATCTTCTTTCGATATAGAAAATTTTATGAATTTTTATATTATTTATTATATTATTTATTATTTATTATATTATATTTATATTATTTATTATTTATTATATTATATTTATATTATTTATTATTTATTATATTATATTTATATTATTTATTATTTATTATATTATATTTATATTATTTATTATTTATTATATTATATTTATATTATTTATTATTTATTATATTATATTTATATTATTTATTATTTATTATATTATATTTATATTATTTATTATTTATTATATTATATTTATATTATTTATTCGTCCAATGTTCGCGAAGATGGGAGGAGGTTATAGTCGATTGAATCGATGGAGAAATTGTTGAGGTAACGTTGAAAAGAGATGAAAGAAATTTCGATACATAGATACATTATTCACGGTATAAAAAATCCATCATCCCCTTAATGGATACGGATCCTCCTTTCAACCCTTGTTTTTTTAAAATAAAAATAAATACCATCTCGGGAAAATTCAACGGAAATCAACGAAACGAGGCACGATACAACGAGCAATTTCTCGAATCGTCGCGTCGTCGTATCACGTAATGACGAGATCGAGACGTTTCGACGGGACCCTCCCCCCTTTCTCTTTTGAAAGGGGTTTTATCCAAAGCCGTGGAACGCGCGCCGTATTTCTGACCACGTTGCTCCCCGCCCCTCCTCACGACTTTTGTTCTCCGCGGCTTATCCACGGATTTGCGGCCAACGATCCGAAGGTATCGTGAACCGCCTACTTATAAGATTTATTTTGTAACTACTGGTCTGTGGGTGTACACACGTATTGTTCGTGTAATGGTAAGGGTGTTACAAATTCTTGTTTCTAATTTTCTCGTGCAAGATTCGATTCGTGAATGTATATTTTATTTTATTATTTTATTATTCTTGTGGAGAATCTTTATATTTGGAAGGGTATTTTATTGGATATGGTAAGATTGTTGAATTGTGGAACGATTACTAGTTATTATATAATTAACGGTTACTAGTTATTATAACTACTGGTGTGTGGGTATATACATGTATTGTTCGTTTGTAATGGTAGGTTGTTACAAACGGGGTGTTAGAAATTCTTGTTTCTAATTTTCTCGTGCAAGATTCGATGAATGTATATTTTATTTTATTATTTTATTATTTTATTATTCTTGTGGAGAATCTTTATATTTGGAAAGGTATTTTATTGGATATGGTAAGATTGTTGAATTGTGGAACGATTACTAGTTATTATATAATTAATGGTTACTAGTTATTATAACTATTGGTGTGTGGGTATATACATGTATTGTTCGTTTGTAATGGTAGGTTGTACGGGATGTTAGAAATTCTTGTTCCTAATTTTCTCATGCAAGATTCGATGAATGTATATTTTATTTTATTATTTTATTATTCTTGTGGAGAATCTTTATATTTGGAAGGGTATTTTATTGGATATGGTAAGATTGTGGAACGATTATTAGTTATTTAATTTATTAAGAAAATTATTTCGAATACTGAAATTGATTAGGACAATTTGGATAAATGTAACATAATTTCGAATGGAAAATTTTGAAACTTTAAAGGATTCTGTGTAAAATTGAAGTTGAATATAATTTCCATGCAAAATTTTAATAATATAATATAAAATTATACTAATGATATAATATAGAATTCTTCTAATATAGAATTATTTTTCCGAACGATAGAAAGAAAATTAAATAAATAAAAAGAAAATTATTTCGAATGCTGAAGTTGATCATCAGGACAATTTGGACAAATGTAACATAATTTCGAATGCAAAATTTTGAAGCTTTAAAGGATTCTATGCAAAACTGAAGTTGAATGTAATTTTCATGCAAAATTTTAATAATATAATATAGAATTCTTCTAATATAGAATTATTTTTCCGAACGATAAAAATTAAATAAATAAAAAGAAAATTATGCAAAATCGAATGCAAAATTTTGAAACTTTAAAGGATTCTATGCAAAGCTGAAGTTGAATATAATTTCCATGCAAATCTAATACTTATAATATAATATAAAATTATACTAATAATAATATAATAATATAATATAAAATTATACTAATAACAATATAATAATATAATATAAAATTTTACTAATCTATTATTATTTAATGAAATGAAAATTGTTTCAAGTCAAAATCGAAGCTACCCCTCCTTTATACCAATTTCGTATGATCGAATAATGATAACAACATACAAATCTCGCCTAATTTTCGCTGTCACCTTTTTCTCAAAGCGTAACGCGCTTCCTTTTTCCTATTATATTGTGGAAAAAAGAGAAATGTGCTTAACAGACACGTTCGTATTAAAAATAATACGTTCCTAAATGCATCGATAAATTAATCATCTTTTCTTCTTCTCTCCGTTCGAAAAGGAACGAACAGAAAGAGAGAGAAAGGGAAAGAGAGAGAAAAATACTTTAAAAGAGACAGTAACAGACTTAACAGACTCCGAAAGTCCAATTTCCAAAGAAAAGAAGCTTAAACTTAAGATATACATTAACATTCAACTGTTCCCAAATGCATCGATAAATTCAGTCAATCATCTTTTCTTCTTCTCCCTGTCCGAACAGAAAGAGAAAGAAAGAGAGAGAGAAAAATATTTTAAAAGACTCTTTAACAAACTCCGCATTAAAAATAATATTAAAATCCAATTTCCAAAGAAAACAAAGAACCTCAAACTTAAGATACACATTAACATTCAACCGTTCCCAAATGCATCGATAAATTAATCCTCTCTTCTTCTCCTCCCCGTCCAAAAATCAGAGCAAAAGAGAGAGAGAGAAATACTTTAAAAGACCTCTTAACAAACTCCACATTAAAAATAATATTAAAATCCAATTTCCAAAGAAAACAAAGAACCTCAAACTTAAGATACACATTAACATTCAACCGTTCCCAAATGCATCGATAAATTCAGTCAATCATCTTTTCTTCCCCGTTCGAACAGAGAAAGAAAGAGAGAGAGAGAGAGAAAAATAATTTAAAAGAGCCCTTAACAGACTCCGAAAGTCCAATTTCCAAAGAAAAGAAGCTTAAACTTAAGATACACATTAACATTCAACCGTTCCCAAATGCATCGATAAATTAATCCTCTCTTCTTCTTCTCTCCATCCAAAAATCGAAGCCAACAGAGAGAGAGAGAAATACTTTAAAAGACCTCTTAACAAACTCCGCATTAAAAATAATATTAAAATCCAATTTCCAAAGAAAACAAAGAACCTCAAACTTAAGATTCAACCGTTCCCAAATGCATCGATAAATTAATCCTCCTTTCTTCTCCTCCCTATCCAAAAATCGCAGCAACCAGAAAAAGAATGAAAATTCGAAACAACTCTAATAATCTCCTAACCCTAATAATCTCTCTCTCTCTCTCTCTCTCTCTCTCATTCTCCTCAATTTTCATCCCATTCCCCCGAAAATCGTAGCGAACGAACGGTTTACACCCGATCAAACAAGGCCAACGAGGATATAAGAAAACCACCTCCCCTCCCCTCCCCTCCCTCCCTTCTCCCCCGTTCGCTGATAGATGACAAATGGCTCTCTCCTCCGCTAAGCGTCACTCCAGGCGCTGCCAGCGGTGGAGGGGAGGGGGGAGAGGAAGGGGCTCCTCCTCTATACGTGATCAACCATAGCTGACGTGGATAGAGAGAGAGAGAGGAGAGAGAGAGGGGGAGGGTGAGTGTGACAGGGGTGGAAAACGGGGTGGCGCGACGGGGGTTGCGGATAGAGCCTCGACACGGGGAGGGGAGGGGGGACGGAGATAAAGTGGGACGTCTGATCCTCCGTCGAGGCGAGCAAAAAGATCCTCCGCGCGCTCCACGTCCCAGGAGACGGAAGCTGGGAACGAGAAAAACTCCCTCTGAGCCACGTCCATCCCCCCCTCTCTCCTTTCCTTCGTTCTATCTTTCTATCTCTCTCTTTCTCTCGTTCGAAGCTCTCGAGGAGGAGCGGTATAGGCAACCGTGGAGCTTTCATCCACCTTTTCCAACCCAGCCTTCCAGCGGGGAAGAAAACTTCGAAGGGAAAGAATCTGGGCTATACCTCATCCCGTTCCTGCCTCCGCCATTAATTAGTTGGGGAGAGGGATGGAGAAGAAAAGCGCCTTATTTTCTTTTTTTTAAAGATTCTAGAGCGTTCGATCGAGCTTAGAGTATCGTTGGAGAAAGAATATATAATGATAATAATAAACGAGAAGGAGTGGATTGGTATTAAAGATTGGTAGATAAGATTGGTAGATTGATAGATAAATTAGCGCCTTATTTTCTTTTTTTTTAAAGATTCTAGAGCGTTTTAAGATCAAGTTTAGAGGATTCGATCTTAATTCGTTGGAAAAAGAATAGTAATAATAATAAGTGAGAATGAGTGGATTAAAGATTGGTAGATAAGATTGATAGATAAATTAGCGCTTTATTTTTAAAGATTCTAGAGCGTTTTAAGATCGAGCTTAGAGGATTCGATTTTAATTCGTTGGAGAAAGAATAGTAATAATAATAAGTGAGAATAAGTGAATTAAAGATTGGTAGATAAGATTGGTAGATTGATCTTCTTTTTTTTAAAGATTCTAGAGCGTTCGATCGAGCTTAGAGGATTCGATCTTAATTTATCGGAGAAAGAGAATAGTAATGATAATAATAATAAGTGAGAATAAGTGAATTAAAGATTGGTAGATAAGATTGGTAGATTGATCTTCTTTTTTTTAAAGATTCTAGAGCGTTCGATCGAGCTTAGAGGATTCGATCTTAATTTATCGGAGAAAGAGAATAGTAATGATAATAATAATAAGTGAGAATGAGTTGATTAAAGATTGGTAGATAAGATGGTAGATTGATAGATTCTAGAGCGTTTTAAGATCGAGCTTAGAGGATTCGATCTTAATTCATTAGAGAAAGAATAGTAATAATAATAATAAGAATGAGTTGATTAAAGATTGGTAGATTGATGGATTAAAGATTAAAATAAAAAATTTTTATTCTTTTTATCGAAATTATCGAAGAGGCATGAAGGATTTTTGATAAAATTACGATTATATCTTTGTAATTGTAAGAATGGTCAGATTACGTGTTGTTGTCCCCAACTCGGGACGAAAACTCGTGGCATTTTTCCGTCCCCCGTTGTGGAGGTGAGTTTCGACATCTCGCCGTACAAAGCAGCTCATCAGTCGTGCAACGTGTCCGTCTCGGAACTGGACGAAGATTGAAATCGAGAAATCGAGCAAAACGAGGAGGCTCCGGTTAGGCGTCGCAACCCAGCGGGAATATCAAGTACGACGCTCGCTCGCTCGCGAGAGAGAGAGAGAGAGAGAGAGAGAGAGAGAGAGAGAGAGAGAGAGGGAGAGAGAGAGAGAGAGAGAGAGGGGGATATCGGTGGCCGTGGCTGTTTGTATCCGAAATGAATTGACCGGTGCGTGGTTGATGGACGTAGCGGGTGGCTCGTTATGCTTACAGCCGGCCGGGCAATCAAGAAGAATTCATACGAACAACCGGCCGACGTGTCGCTCGTGATGGAGGCCCTAGCCGGCCGCTCCATCCATCCATCTTCCGCCTCTCTTCTTCCCCTCCCTCTCCTTCCCTTCCGTCCCGAGATTTACCTTTTAATCGCGCCCTCCTCGATGCGCGTGAAATTGATAAGAAAAATCGATCGTTTCGATTTTCGTCGAAATTTCGAAATTGCGAACTTTTTCTTTCGCTTTTTCTTTCGCCATCTTGGATAATTCTGATAATCGGAAAATGGCGGACGGTATTCGAAATTGATAAGAAAACTCGATCGTTCGATCGATTATCCATCTTGGATAATTCCGATAATCAAAAAATGGCGGATGGTATACGAAATTGATAAGAGGATAAGAAAAATCGATCGCTTCGATCGTCGAAATTTCGAAATTGCGAAAATTACGAACTTTTTCTTTCGCTTCGCCATCTTGGATGTATCGATAATCGTAAAATGGTGAATGGTATTCGAAATTAATAAGAAAAATCGATTGTTCAATGTGTGAACAGTATTCGAAATTGATAAGAAAAATCGATTGTTCGATCATTTCGAAATTATGAAATCTTCGCTTCGCCATTTTGAATATCCCAATAATCACAAGCAGACCGTATTCGAAATTGATAATAAAATTCGATCGTTCAATCATTGAAATTTCGAAATTACGAAATATTCTTTTTCTTTCGCTTTTTGAATATCCTGATAATCATAAAATGGCGGACGGTATTCGAAATTGATAAGATAAGGATAACAAAAATCGATCGTTCGATTATTGAAATTTCGAAATTACAAAAATTACTTCTTCTTTTTTTACTTCGCCATCTTGGATATCTTAATAATCATAAAATGACGAACAGTATCTGAAATTGATAAGAAAAATCGATCGTTCGATCGAAATTTCGAAATTACGAAAATTATTTCTTCTTTCATTTTGAATATCATAAAATAGCGAATAATCATAAATATAATATAAAATAAAATATAATATAATATAAAAAATATCATGAAATGGCGATAATCATAAAATGGCCAAAATAGTATTCGAAATTGATAAAAGGGTAAGAAAAATCGATCGTTCGATCATTTCGAAATTTCGAAATTACGATTACCTTTGTTTCGTCATCTTAAATATCCCGATAATCATAAAATAGTGAACAATATTCGAAATTGATAAGAAAAATCGATCGTTCAATGGTGAATAGTATTCGAGATTGATAAGAAGATAAGAAAAATCGATCGATTTCGAAATTACGAAACCTTTGCTTCGCCATTTTCCCGATAATCACAAAATAGCGGACGGTATTCGAAATTGATAAGAAAAATCGTTTCGATCATCGAAATTTCGAAATTACGAAACCTTCTTCTTCTTTCGTTTCTCAAATATTCTGATAATTATAAAATAGCGTATGTTATTGATAAAAAAAAATTGATAAGAAAAATCGATCGTTTTAATCATCAAAATTTCGAAATTACGAAACTTTCTTCTTCTTTCGCTTCGCCATCTTGGATAATCCTGATAATCAAAAAATAGCGAAGGGTATTCGAAATTGATAAGAAAAATCGATCATTCAAATTCGATCATCAAAATTTCGAAATTACGAAACCTTCTTCTTCTTTCCCTTCGCCATCTTGGATAACCTCGATAATCACAAAATGGCGATATTCGAAATTAAAATTCGCTATTGACACATACATACATATATATATATAGAGCTCTCTCTCTCTCTCTCTCTCTCTCTCTATATATATATATATATATATATATATATATATATATAGAGCTCTCTCTATATACATATATATATATATATAGAGCTACATAGCTCTCTCTCTCTCTCTCTCTCTCTCTCTCTCTCTCTATATATATATATATATATATATATATAGCTCTCTCTATATACATATATATATATATACATATATATATATATATAGAGCTACGTACGAGGAGAATGAAGCCGTTATCGAGGGAAGAAGCGGTTATTAAATACCTGTCTCTCCTTTTTAGCGGGTCGGAGTACGCGGTTCGAGTATAATTTGCGGACACAAGCAAATGTCTTGTGAGCCCTTCGAGCCGCTCATTCCTCCTCGGTATCAATTACCGTATATAGGCAGGATAGGGCCTTCCCTCCCTCCCCCCTCCCTCTCTCTCTCTCCCATTATTGCACAAGATCGCAATAAAGACATTTAACATTCGAGCGTTTATTACAGCGTTATAAAATCGTTCGAAGCGAAGTTGTTGGCCGGTCTCCCGTAAGGACGACCCGTTTAATATCTTTACCCCGCTCCCATTTTCGCCGCTCGTAAACTATTCATTTATCCCGCGCCTATAATCTCGATCGAAACTACGGATTATTATACACTCTCCCCTCCTCCTCCCTATTTTTCTTTCTTTCTTTTCCTCTTTTTTTTTCCTTTTCTCTTTTTATTCCTTTTATTCCTCCTCTCTGCCCTCCAATCTTCACGCACGTTCATTACATTTTTCTCTCCTGGAGGTGAAAGAGGGAAGGAGGAGAGAGAGAGAGAGAGAGTGAACGATTTCTCGAAGATGGCCTTGGCTCGGCACGGTACGTTGCCCTCGATGATAACCATTTTCGATACGATATCGTCACACACGTTCATTGTCACGTGTCATTTGGATTATTACTCGAAGGGAATATCATTATTATATCCTCTGGAATCTCATGGAATCAATGGGATGTAACATGAGTTTCTCTCTGTTTCGAAGGAGATACGAAAAATTTGAAAAATTTTCCGACCGAGCGAGGCTCGGTCGGTTATACTTATCGATCGGGGTGTCGCCGTTTAATGCCAACCGCTGTTGTTATGCATTATGCATTTATCGCTAGACGAGCGAAAGAGAGAGAGAGAAATAATTACGCTCGATCGATCGAGAAAGAGAGAGAGAGAGAGTGATTCAAATTTTTCCACCGGGCAACGAACGGGGTGTATTGATAAATTTCACAGGGCCATAGGCGTGGAACGGAGGATCTGATCCCGCGGACACCGGCAATCTGCATAATGCGTATTAATGTTTATTATCGGCGAGGCGAGGGCATCGAGGAATCGATACTTTGCGCTCTTTACTTATCCGTCCCTTGCCCTCTCTCTCTCTCTCTCACTCTCTCTAAATTACACACGCGCGCACAACAACCCTAATGTCTTAACTGAATACGGGTGAAACGAATCATTATCGTAATTTCGGCGTTTTTCTCCCGCGCCCCCTCCTACGGCGATCGATCCTTCTGGGTGGCTGGATTGAGATATCGATACCCCCCCCTCCATACCTTGTAACTCGAAAAAGATGGAGAGAACGGAGTAAGTTTGTAATTTTTTCCCCCCCTCTTTCTCTCGAGCTCGAAAAATTAACAATTTCCTCCGCGTACACGAATCTACTACACTTTGTTTCTGACTGGCTTCATTTCATGCGTATACATATATATATATATGTGTGTATCGAGTAATTTCTTTCTTTAACACGAGTGTCGCTAGTGTCGAACGTTTATGCGGCCAACTTCATTCTAAACGCGTCGCCCGAACGTCTCGGTTCGTGCGGTTTGTTTATCGAGAAAGATTCGTTCGATTCGAAGATCCGAAAGCTACTAAAGTTTCTCAAAATTTCGACATTAAGGACGAGCAACGATTTCTCAAATTGAGAAATTTGAGATCGAATTCGAAACTGTTCGAACTGTAACGATTTGGTTAAAAGAAAATATATAAAAATATAGGAGAATAATATAAAAATTGAGAAATTGCCGCGAGAATTATCAACGATATCGAAATTTTTCTCGGGATTTTCACGAGAAAATCCAGTTGCTCCTTCCCTCCTCGAAGCGGAAAACACCGGCCACTATGCAAATTTCCCCCCTCGGTCGGACATGATTAAACACAGAAATGCCGTTGTTTCAACCCTCTCCCCCGTTGATACCTCTCGAGGCGCACCGTATCCCTACGATTCATCCCTCGGTTTAATCACCACCACCCTTGAAAACTCTCCGGCTCACGGTGGCATTCAATAACCGTGGCCAGTTCCCACAATCCCTCCCCCCTTCCCTCTCTCTGTCGAGCGTGGCCCGCAGCCTTGCCAACCCCCATTTGGAAACGGCGAAATTTATCTCGTTACGTTTTGATTCTGTCGGCGGATTCAACGGAGACGCGACCCCTCTAATTGCTATTCATCCCCGCCCATTGATAAACTCTTTGCCTCCCCTCTTCTTAATTGGAATCATTGCTGCGGGAAATTTCGTTGTTCCGTTGTCTGGGCTGGGAAGGATACGGCTTTTCTTTATTAATTGTACCATCAACCGCTTTCCATGTAATATCAATTTACCGATTAATCACTCGGTGTTTTTAAAAATCCCATTTTTAACTTTGTAATTTCACAGTTATTATATCATCAGTCTTTTTCAGAGAAGTCTCGAGTCGCGATGAAATGAAATGTCAACAGTTTCGTAAAATTCGTGGAAACAAGCGTCCAACTGTCCATTCTCAATAGGCGATAAGATTGTAACCTAGATACGTAGATACAGCAACATCGTTGCTAAGCAACGACGATAAAGGTGGCAACGCAGCGCCGAGTGGCGGGCGATCCGCGTACGAGCTCATCGCGCGAAATTCGAAACGGCGAAAGTCCGTTTTCGAGTGGAATCGTCGATGCGCGATCGATAATAATCGGATGAAACGAGAATCCTGAATAAACGTCGAAGCAAACATCGTTCACAGTCAAGAAAAGAATTGTCGATCCGCGAAGGGAATAATCGTTTCATTGCCAGGCAAATCGATCGAGAAACGGAAATCAGCTCATAAGATAAGTTCATCGAACCGATTATCGACTGGTTTCGAGGAGTAAAATATTCTCGAACAATTCGAAGTTTCCGTCCACGCGTTCTCTCGATCGAGAAGAAACATGCGTGGACGGAAATAGAGAAGGAGCAAAGGGGGGCTCTAAATCTTCGCAGAGAGGGGGGAGCGACAGATTGTTTCGTTGCATAGGAAACGTACAACCGCATTTATACCGCTAAATGGGATCCCGTCTTTCTCTCTATGCCCGTATCTCTTTATCTCGTTACGTTATGGCGAACGCTCTCCCCTCGCCGTCCCTCTACATCCCCCTTATAGCATCGCGTTTACGTTTACGAGCACCACCGCTGACGTTTACGAGCCACCGGCTGACGTACGAGCCACTTGCTGCTCTCTTCCAGCCTCCACCCATCCCCTCCTCCCGCCTCCGTCTCGTTTACGTAACGCTGTTCCCAACGTAACACTCCCCCCCCTCACCCATCTTTCAAATTTCGATCCTTCGTTTCGATTTGCTTTTATACCTCTTAACGTTGACTCTTTCGTTTGCCAAAATTTATATATATATATATATATATATATATATATATATAAAACATGTTCTTGTGATGAAAGGGAGCGAATTAGCGAGGGAAGAAAAATAGGAAGGAAAAAATATATATATATATATATATACACATATACATATTCTAGGTGGAAATTCGGTGGCGCAATCGGTTTTGCATTTCGTCCACGTAACCAACGTCCATTTCAGGGGGCGGGGCGGCGTTTGAGCGATTTATGGGTTCGGGAACCGCATTGTATCTGTACACGCGCCGCGTTCTCCCTCCCCTCCTCCGTGACGCACCTGACGTGACGTGACGCGACGCGACGCGACGTGACGTGACGCGACGCAACTGACAAGTCGGGCGCGAGAAGCGCCTAGGAGCCGATCCTCTCCGCTAACCTAACCCAACCTCCTTCTCCTACTACAACTCCCTCTTTATCCCTCTTCCCCCCTCCCTTTTTTTACAAGGAGAAGGAGAGCAAAATTTATCGCCCGCGAGCTTTTATTCCGAGGGGAAGGGGAGAGCAAAGTTGTTCAAAATTGTGTACACACTCCGTACATACCGGCCAGCTGTGCGAGGGAAGGAGAAGGAGGGAAGGGGGCGATAAGTACCTAGGATCAAGGACTTGGGCTTGGCTGCCGGCCATATTTCTGGAACGTGGTTTTCTTCCCTCCCTTTTGCGGCTCGGATTCCCCGTATCGCGAATTGATATTCGCATCTTTCTTTAGAAGAGATAACGGTGGGTATGCGAGACCTTGTTTCCTTTCTTTCTCTCTCTCGATGTGGTATTACACGACGAGGTTCTGTGCGTAGTCGTTGAAACGTAGAGTTGCACGGGGAGTGTGATTCTTTGGATCACAGTGCCTCCCAATCCGTTATTGGAAGAGATTAGTAGCGCCACGGATTAATTTAATCGATTAAATTACATTTTTCCGTTATTGGAAGAGACTAGTAGCGCCACAGATGGCTGGTATATAAACTTGTTCCTTTAATTGATAAAATTGATGTAACGAAAGATCGTCTAAATTTCGTATCCACGAATTGAGAGACACTGGTTCGCGTTATTTATTTATTAAAAGAAAAAAAAAAGGAAGGAGAAGAAAAGCATCCTCCCTTCGCTATCTCCTCCTCAACAGATTCCTCCGTAGCGCGGATTCTTCTTCTAATCCAATGCCCCTTCCATCCTCCTCTCTTGATTTCAGAATAATCAAGAGCTTCATGATCATAAATCCGTCCGAAATGAAAAAAGAAGAAGAAGAAGAAGAGGAGAAGAAGGAGGAAGAGAGACGCGACAAGAAACAACAAAGGTTCGGGATCGAACGTTGTATCTCCACGGCCATCCTTCTTGTCCCTCCTGAGAGGAGGATTCCAGCATCGGCGAGTAATTGCCGCGGTCATTAGCGGCGGGCGTTCTTGAATTAATAATGACGTCACTACACAACGCCTAGACACTTCTGTTTGGCTTTAATAAGGAGACGACAGGTCGCGTTCGCCCTCGCTGTTTCTCCCCCTCCCTCCCCCTGATTAACTATCTTCCGACGCTAATTATATCCCCCCAAGTTGTTAGCCACCCCGACGCGTGACGTCGTCGTCGTCGTACGGCCAAGACGTCGTCGTTAAGAGAGAGAGAGACGCGGGTGGGAAGGGTCGCGTTTCATCGCGCGAGACGTTTCCCTTCGAAGAGAATCGAATATCTCAATTTTTCACCAAACTCTTTGACGAAGGATATTTTCAGTCGGAAAGAGACGAGAAATTGTTGAGACGAGGCGCACAATTTTAGAGAGATAATAGGATACGAAGGAAACGTTGAAAGAGGAAATTTATTAATTCGGTCGCGGGCGTGAAAATCCCTCGAGCTTAAACCCCCTCGTTTCCCGGGGAGGGACGAAGTTCTCTCCTCCCTACACGAATTCTTTTCTTTTTTTTTTTTTTTTCGAAACGAAACGAAAAAGGTTTATTCAATTTTCTTCAAACTTGTTACCTCCATCTTTGAAAATGTTAGAGAGAATGTTACAAACCTATATTTTTTTTTTTTGGATTGTTAGAATTTTAAAATTGCGAACAAGGAGAGAAGGAAGGAAGGAAGGAAGGAAAGAAAGGGAAAGGGGATGCTTTTATTTTATTCCCTTTTTCTCTTTTTCCTCGAGAAACGGAGGGCGAAAACGCGGCAACCGGACCTCCGGAGGCCTGGCTGCTGCCCTTCCCCCTCTCCCCCTTATCATCCTCTCCATTGTTCCTTCCTCCTCCTCTTCCTCTTCTTCTTTCCGGCAAGCGAGGAGTTTCTGAACAGAGGACACCCTCCACTGTTCGCCCCCCCCCCCCCCTCCTTTTGGAGACGGCCGCTTCTTCGGTTATCCCTCGGCATCCTCCCATGATTCATCGCCGCCACGATGGATTATCCCATAGTTGACCAGAGATCGAACCCGCTTCCCTACGATACCCGATTTATGGCGCGAGATTAATGGCTCCGTTCCAGATTATTTAAAACTAGTTTAAGGGTGTTGCTTACTCCCCCTTAACTTGCAAACATTGGATAACAATTATTGCGCAACAACATCTCGACAATCCTCCACCTGTGAAACCATTTCCCTTTCGCTCTTCTTCCTTTCTTTCTTTTTATTTTTCTTACAAAGGATACACAATTAAACGTTGTATCGTTCGAAGTGAAGCGAAATAAAGGCATCTTCTTTTTGTGCAACGAGAGCGAACGGTGCGAACGCATCAAATCGTATCGTTTGAAGCGATACGTAAAGGCGTATAGGCATCCTTTTCTTGCGCGAGGAAGAGCAACGGAGAGAGTTGATGCGGTCACACAAATCGAATGTGTATCGTTCGAAGCGCGGCGAGGGTACAGGGAGGGAGGAGGATCGAAGGATCCTACACCTTTTCCGTCCCGCGCTCGCCGCACTGGCTCCCTCCTCGCCGAACTGGTCCTCGACCCGGCCATGGCCGCCATCCCCCCTCCTCTCGCTCCCTCTCTCTCTCCCCCCGCCCCTGTTGCTCTGTTTTTCCGTTGCACGAGAAGGAGGCGGCGGCTCCTCCTCGAGGAGCTTGCTTCGGGGCCCAAACGGCCGAGTTTCGAAAGTGCAAACGTATTAACGCGCTGCAAAACGCGATTTCGCTCGCTGCAATTTGGCGGCAAAGCCAGCACGCTTTCACTCTGGCAGAAAAAGAGAGAAAGAGAGAGAGGGGCTAATTGCTCTGAATTGGCCCTTGCCACCAGGAGAGGTTTGTTTCTCTTCGTATATTTCTTGTTTTTTTTTTTTTTTTCCTCCCCCCCCGTACTCGCGAGTATTAATTTCGAGGGAGCTTCAACCGTAAGTCGAATTTACGAGTCGAGGTTATGTATGATCGGGGAGGTGGGCATGTATATTTTTTGTCGTATCGCGTGCGATGGGAATTGAGTCGTGAATATACTGTAGAGATTCTCGAGATCCTATAAAAGATTCGTATCTTCGTTCTTCGCTTTCCATAATTCGAAAAATGCAAAAGAACGAATCATTGAAAATAGAAAATATTCGTAACAAAAATTATTATAATTCGATATCGGAGAAAATTTAACGAATTCCATGTATAATTTTTCGTTGTGTAATTACATCGAAGATGTCGCCCTGATCGGCTCTTGATCCCGAAAAAATTATTCCCATATTCGCAAGCTTGATCGATCGAGCAGCTAGCCACTAACTCGGTTGATAATAATTCGTCAGTTACGCCATCCCTTCTCTTTTTCGCGTGCGCTATGCCTTCCTCTCTTTCTACCATCATCGTCGTTCCTTGTTAACAACAAGGATAGATTCGACAGATCATGCGTATTAAGTTGTAGAGAAATAGGTTGGAAGAGGGCGATCTAGCGGAGAGTTTCGTTTCGAAAGTAGCAACGATATCGTTCAAAACGTCTTGAAAACGTCAGAAAATATGAATTAAAGATAAGAGGATATTCGCGAAATAGGAGATTACTTTTCTTGAAAAGCCAAATCTGAACCTAAAATAAAACTGAAAATTCGTATCAATTTTTATTTCAAAGATTTAAAAATTAAACTGTATATAAATATATTTGATGGATAATTTTATGTCGATCAAATTACCATTTCGAAAGCAATGATGTCAATCGATTCTCACGAGATCTCAGAGATATAAAATCGAAAATATTATCCGAAAACATTGTTACAAACTCCGCTCTTAATAATCGTGAATCTTCGTTTCGTTTCGATGCACGAAATCACGAAACTCGAAAACGAAAAACACACATTGCACGGAACGACCCCTTTCGCGCTTAGTTTCGGATGCAAATTGCACGGTTGGCCAACATTGTTGCTTCCAAGTATCGATGCTCGAGAAGAGAGAGAGAGAGAGAGAGAGTGTGTGCTCGTTGCGTGCGCAATCTTTCTTCATTTTGCTCCCTTTCTTCGATCGTATTGCCGGAAATTGCCGGTTAGAGGAGACGGTTTTCGTACTACCACTTTCCTCTTTTTCTTTTCTTCCCCACCATATCTCTCCATCCGTGCATTTTCGTGCCAATTAATTCTCCTTCTCCCTCTCCTTCTCCTTCTCCCTCTCCTTCTCCTTCTCCGTCTCCCTCTCCTTCTCCTTCTCTCTCTCCTTCGAGAAAGAGAGAGAAAGATGTCGAATCTTCATTTCAACTTTATCTCGCTTCGGCACGAATCATTTCCACCTTGAAAAATATCGGCGAAGATGATCTTCGGCTTTGTTATCGAATCATAAAAAAGAGAATCTCCTCCTAAAAGGATTAATTTGACTTTTTATTGGGCGCCACTCACTCACTACACAACAGATATCGTCGTGGAACAGTTGTACACTCTTGCGCAAGAAGGGAAATAAAATTTATTTTCGTACATTCGTAGTCTCCTGCGTGGGCGAGTTTGCCCACGAAAATATTTCGTATCGAAATTTTCACGTGGCTCGCTCTCGATTTCCAACTTACTTTTACCAACATTTTTTCAACCGGCGAAGGAGGCGGCCATTAATCAATGTGTATATATATATATATATATATATATACATACATTGTCGGCGGTGGACGTCCCACGTCCGACACGGAGGATGATTATCTGAAATAAAATATCGTGCGACAAATCACTTCCTTGCCAAGAGTCGTTTAACTGGTTATATAAAATTACAAGCCGGGTATTGTACACGGGAGAGGAAGCGTGGAAGAGAAGTCGCAACAGTTGAAAAGTGTACCGTGAAACACGGGATGGTTAAATAATTCTCCATCGTTGAGCATCGTTCATTTTTTTCCCTCTTCCTACTCCTCCTGGCTCTTGTTTGTCTTCTAATAACGCAAACATTGAAGAGGATTAAAGTGTTCTAACATCTTTTTTTTTTTTTTTTGCTCGCACGCAAAAATGAACGAAACGGATTAAAGGCACGGCACGGAATAAACAAGCGCGTGAGCGTATCGAGGGGATTGCTGGTTAATCGTCACTAGTGGCGCTGCTGTCACATCGTCCATTCTCCGTGTATTTAGCTAAAGATAAAGCACGAGGCAAAGGTGCAAGTTCAAGGATGAAATATAGGCGGGGGTTGGGATGCAAAATTGGATTAATTTGTATCAATGTAACCAAAGTTTTCACAATTATAATTCGCGACTTTGAGTTCGCGATAAAAATTTATTTCACCGAATAAATTCATAAAAATTCGTAGAATCTTATAATTTCCAATCTCTTTCCTTTTTTTTTTTTGCTCTATTCCATTTGAGAAATCCAATCCCGATGCATTATTGCACGCGTTGAACGCCGGTTGGAACCCTCGGCCTTCCAATAACCAACGATCCGAGCAAAAATCCTTTGTCAAACAATCGCGAAATTCCGTGGCCGACTCCGCCATTATAAATCACGCTGGAAACGCGTGCCGTTTCTCATACGGGGCGAAATAAATTCTTTTCTTCATTTTCATGCAAACGAACATCGCCCCGCCATATTCTCGACTCCACACCTAGCAAACATCCGCCATTTTTAACAATTTAACGATTGTAAACTTTTGCTCGACGATCGATCATTCAAATGTATTAATTCGAGAACAACTTATGGAGAATCTTTCGACAAAATCAACATCATAATTTAATTATCCCTCCCCTATCCTCTATTTCTAACGCTATATTCGACGATCGATCGTTAATTAATCGAGCAATCGATTTATGTGATTCAAAATTAAGAAAAATCGAGATAAACGAGTAATTTAATTATTGCAGTTGGCAATCGAAGAAGAAAGAAGTAAAGTAAAATTAACAATTTACCTATCCCATCTATCCACCGTGTCTCCAAGACGAGCCTCTCTCAAGTCTTGAAAAAATATATTTCGATTCAAAGCGCATTTACATGCTGGCATGCCCCGTTACACGTTTGTCTCCGAATAGGCGTATTACGGGTTGCCTACGTATTTATTATTGTTATTATTATTTCGTTTCCCTTCGTTCTCCCCTCCCCCCACGCTCCCTCCCCCCCCCACCTCTTCTTTTTTCTCCATTCGTTCGCCACGGTGGCGAAGCGGAGAGAGGCCGTCAGACGCAGGGACGCCATTCGTCGTGTGGCAGCGCGCATGTGAAAATACGACGGGAATATTTCACTTTTCGCGGCGCTCGCGCGCCCCGACGACAGCGTCGCGGTGCCACGTCACGAGGCATTCATTTCGAGATACGTATATATACACCGCTACGTCCAGGCTCCCGGGAGTAGCCTTAATAAATGTAGAAGCATTTATAAAGGCGGCGAGATGCGAATATTCCCCCCTCCCCCCTCCCCTTTCTCCGTTGTTCTTCCTCTTGTTGCTCGTCGAGCAAGTCTTCTCTTTTTCTCCATCTCTCTCTCGTTTCGTTTCATGTCCCGATATCGCGAAACGGTTGACTCTCTTCTTTCAAGGAGAATACGAGGATAATTGTAATTGTAAATTTCGATTCTGATTTTAATTATCGTGTTTAAGATAAAAATCGAAGATTCGATCGTTTTATGTATGAACAAAAATTGTAGCAATTTTATCGATGGAAGATAAACTAACATGGAAAATTTTAAAGTTTTCCGCAGCTTGAAATAGTCCTCGATTTTTTCTTCTCGAATAATTATTTCGCTATCCAGAATTGGGTAGATTTATTACTGTAAATCACTGTCTATTTCAACGTATCGTTTTCTCTACTTTATTCCTCTGTCTGATAATTAAAAATTGAAATTTCTTTCTCTTTTTATTTTCACTTTCCTCGTTTTTTCGAAAACTTTCAAAGTTCCACGATGACGATGTACGACGGCGGATCGCAGATCGCGGACGAATTCGTAACCGACTGAAACAAATGTAAAGGCATTTCTAACTGCGAGAAGAGACGAGAAAGAGAGAGAGAGAGAGAAGGCATCCCGTGCGCCGACGGACGTGCTTTTGATCGAACTTCCGGCAAACTCGAACCTTTGGCAACCAGATCCGCCGTGAAAAATGGCCGCCTCCATCCCGTCACGAATTGAATCTCCTCATCCTTCCCGTCTATCGTAATAGCCTGCTAGGTTAATTGAATATTCTTCCGCGAAGAATTCCACCGTTTCGATCGAACGAAACCGAAAAGCCGGCAAGAACCGCGACGGAGAATCGATTTTTGTTCCGTTGTTCAACTGTCGAAATATTAAAAATTCACGTTCCTTTTTATCACTCGTTGCATTCGTCGTTTTCAAGTACCATCGTAACATCTTTCTCTCGTTTTGTTTTCTTCGAAGGAGAATTTTTTTCATTCGTCGACTCGGATCTCGAACTTGTTATTATTGATGGAATAGGTTCGGTTTCGAATCACGCAATATTCACGAATCGTTTATCCGAATCGTTTAAGCTTTCCATTAAGCGAATCGAAAAATGACGAAACTACGGCTGCAGAAGGTCGACCGGATGCTATCTCTCGGCCCATATAACCCCTCTCACTCCTCGTTTCTTCTTTCTCCCTTCAACTGGATTTTACAACTGGAACCGCATGTCCTGTCCATCTAGATACGAGTAAGAAGACCGAGATTCGTCGAAAGTGGATATATAATGTGTATATTCTCCGAAGAGAATTTCGAGAGAATGAAATCGAATCGAAATATGATTGATAATTGTTGCGCAGAAAATATGATATAATTTGAAACTTGGAAGAATTCATACGAAACAAGAATCGAAAAAAGTAGAGATCACTTTTCCACCAAACATCTTTCACCACATCTCACTCACTCACTCACTCGCTCGCACGTTTCATACTCAATCCATCTCGCTCCTGATTCGTCCAACTTTTGGAACAGATCCAAAAATCGATCGATTCGAGGGACGAGCAAGAATAAGAATAAAATATAAAACTTGGATAAAAAAGAAGAAGAAGCACAGGAAGTCGCACTTTTCCACCATTTCGTCGTCGAGAAACATTCTCGTCCCGCGGCAGCTGTCCCGATATTCGAGGATTCTGGCACGATTTCCGGCCGAGGCGAGCGTTGAAAAATAACGAGAACGCGCTCGACCATTGCCCACGCGATTAATTTTCGCCCAGTTAAAGTAGCGTGGAGGAGGAGGGCGAGGAGGGGTTCGAAGATCGAAATTGCGTCAAAAATACGCGCTTGTATGGAGAGGGACGCATCCGACCCACCTACGTACTCGAGGGGGGAGAGGAGAGAGGGGAACTCGGTCGTTGTTACACTCGGTAGCACACACGGTTTTCACACACGCGCGAGACGCACTGGTCGACTGGCCGTGAGCTACGTATTAATAGAAGCGCGGTTCGACGTGTTGTGGTGGCTCGAGCCGATATTCCAACGGTGAGCGGTGACCGTTGGAACGCGACGATTCTTCAAAACACAGCCAGATGTAAACACAGGCGAATAGGAATTCTGTAACGAGGACGCGGCCGATGTTTGGCCATCGCGAGGCGGCCCGCCATGTTCCGACGGCCGTCGCAGCCATGTTTGCCCCGCCGCATTCGTCTCGCCTTTCCCCGTTCCGATCTTCGATTCGATTAGAAAAAAGAAAAGGTTTTCATCGATTTTATTTTGCGAAGAATTGGGAAAATTGGTTTTCGAGAGAAAGATATATATTTGGGGAATCGAAGAATTGATTTTTCGTTTCGAACGAGAGAATTTTTGTATACGTACGAGTTTTACTTGTCGTGTAACGAATCGAGGGGATTGTTTTGTTTCGGGAGAAGAGAATTAATTTTCTGTTCGAGAGGAAAAGTTTTTGGGGAATAGATTTTCGTTTGGAACGAGAATTTTTCGTATAGATCGAGGAATATTTAACGATTGTTTTATTGTTGAGAAGAGAATCAATTTTTTGTTCGAGAGAAAAAGTTTTTGGCAAATCTCTGTATGGTTTTTCGTATGGATCGAGCGAATTTTGGAATTTTTTAACAATTATTTTATTGTGGTGGGAAGAAGAGAAACAATCTTTTGTTAGAGAAGAAAAGTTTTGAGGAATCGAGTATGATTTTTCGTTTGAAGTGAGAGAATTTTAGGATTTTTCGTACAGATCGAACGAATTTTGGAATTATTCAACAATTCTTTTATCGTGGCGTTGAGAAGAGAATTAATTTTTTGTTCGAAAGGAAAAGTTTTTGAAGAATCTCTGTATAGCTTTTTGAAAATTTTAAATCGAAACAATTTTTAATCTTTCTTTTCGACGCAATGCGATTTTATGAAAACTCGAGAAATGTTTTTCTCAAAAATCAACATCCAACCCTTCGAAACATTCCCTTTTCCCGTATTTTGCTTTACTTATTCCATTTTTTTCGGATCGAACGAGATATTTTTATAAAATTTTTGAGCGGATATTTTCATTTAAAAAAAAAAAAAATACCAGAAAAATGAGTTTCATCTTTCTGGAATATTTCGGAATATCTCGTTGGGAAGAATTATTTTTTTTTTTAGGACAAATTTTTTGTCACAGCCGCAACATGGCGGTTTCGCGAAGGGAGAGGAGAGCAACATTATCTTCAGAGAAAAATGAGCTTCGCAGGCGGATTATTTGGGAATTTTAGTCGAGTTAAAATTATTTCCCCTACTCTCCCGTCATTTCATTGCTTTTATTTTTTTCGAAATACATATTTCTTTTAAAAATGGAACGAAATGGAATTATCATTTCAATTATATCCTCTTTTATTCTCGTATATAATACGCGCAAATACAAATCTTGAAACTTAAATTTGGATATTCGTTGTTAACCCCCTTTGCATAGATTCCGATTCAGACGCGAATTCAATATGCGATATCATAAATAATTTCCCTCTCGCGTTTTATACATACGCGTCGAGGTTTCCCTGTTCCCTCGTAGTCGTGGATTAATTTTTGGTGTAAATTTATTATCCCTCATTAACCTTCCCTCCCCCGCTCGAATTTTACGCGAGGACGAGATTTCGACCGAAATTGGCCTCCTCGAATCGCCCGATTATTTCGTCCCTTTCGCCTATTCTCTCGCCTATTCTCGCGAAATTGCTATAAATATCGCGATATAATAATAAATCGATTGTGTGTATAAAAAGAAAAGGATGAAAAAGTTACTCGAAAATCTTCCTCCTTTTTTTTCTCGCGCACGAAATTTCTGATGGAGATTCAAAATATCGAGGAATAAAATAATTTTTTTGATATTAAAAAAAAAAAAGGAGAGTGATCAAAGAACGTAGAATATAATCGTTTTCGAGCGAGAAATAATATTCGATCCTGTTGCGCCATATTCCGACGGCCGACGGCTGCCGACGTTTTGCCAGCCACTCGCCTTTCTTGGAATAATATGATCGAAGATTATAATATTTTCGTCAAGGAAACTTTTTCCTCTTCCTTGTAAATAAATACATTTCTCTCTAACCTCGATCACGATTAAATCAAGTTTTCAAATCAATTTAATTTTCCTCTAACATCGATTCCAAAAAAGATTCTATATCTCTAAAAAAGAAGAGGAATTAAAAACTCTCTTTTTTTTAAAAAGAGATACATTCGATTCTTTAGAGAGAATCCTCGAGAAGAGAAAAAAAGAGGAAAGGGCGCAGATTTATGAATATTACTTTTCGAAAACTATAATAAACTCCTGGTGTTCTTTCTTTCTGGGGAGGGAGGCAAATTACAGAATGGCGTGACCAGGATGGCGCGGGGTGGTGACGATGAAACAAAAGGCGACTTGGATCGATATCGGGAAATTTATCGATATTGCGCGTAACCGGGTTACCGATTATCCCAAACTTCCTCTCCAAACTAACCCCCCCTCCTCTCTTCCAAAGAAAAATAATCGACAACAATTATCGTAAAAAGAGAAAGAACAATTGAAGAGAATAAATAAATAAATAAATAAATAAATTCAACCGAAGGAATAAAAATATATTTTACAAAAATATTCCAAGTATATAAGAAGAGAAAGAAACGATAAAACGGTGACCGAATGAAAAAAGAAGAAAGGAAATCGCAAAAATTCGAATCCGTAATCCAAAAGAGAATTTTCAACGAAAAGGAATAAATAAGAGATGGGGCACCTGAAAAGGTGGTAGCCGAAAGAAAGAAAGAAAGAAAGAAAGAAAAGGGGGGGGAGGTATACGCGATATTTACGAAACACGTGTACCACCACGTGTGCGCCGTAAATCATGGAGAGGCTGCCTCCTCTAATTATAAGTATGACTATCGCCGCTATCGCATCGTCGCCCGACGTAGAAAACCTCGCTCGAAGCGAGGCGAGCGTCGAACCGGTGAACTTGTTCGCCCGCGATAAAACGATCCTCGAGTTGTCGAGATCGCGAGACAGAGAGAGGAGAGGAGAGGAGAGAGGGGGAGGTAAAAAGGGCCGACGGATGAATTCCGTGGTTGCAAGGGAATCGGTACCCCCGAGTTTACCGAGAAAGCGAGCTCGAAACGAGACCGCCTTTTAATTGCCTTTTCTTCCCTCCTTTCTTTTTTCCTTCCTTCTCGGGCCCAAAGCTTAACCCCCTCCCCTGCCCCTTTTCTGGATCGCTGCTCACGAGAAGAGGTTTTTTTCAACTTTTTTTTTTTTTTATCTCTGGACCCCGGTTGTGCGAGGCCGATAGTTTGTCGTGGAACGAAAGATACACGTTTCCTCGATAATGGATTCTCATTCTTTTTTCTTGATCAGCGAATCGCGGATATCGATCGAATTTTGAAAGAATATTGAAAGCGTACGAATAATTGTAATGTTCGATTAATTAAATTATAGCGATAGCTTTTCGATAATTTTCATTTTTGTTCATCTGCGATTTTAGTTTTAGTGGACGAGAATGTGAACGAGGAATTTGCAATGTTGAAAGTGTATATAAACAATCGTATTATTCGAGTAATCTGTCGTTTAACGCGACAGTCTTCTTCTGCGATTCTCGTAACGAGAAATTTGCAGAGTGTTGAAAGTGTATATAAATAATCGTAATATTCGACGATTCGTTCATTTAGTGGAGAAAGAATTCTCAGAATCCGGAATATAATATCGAGAAATAGAAATAAAATTTTATAATAATTTTTAAAATATATTTTAAGTATAATTTATAATTGTTGAATCTGTTGATCGTTGCTTTTCAATATTATAATAGGCTTGTGTCGAGAAACGTGAATTTTATTTTCTTCCAAAATATAATTTTCAATCCCGAGTCAATAACATATTTAATCATAAATAACGTGTCACAACTCGATTACGATTCTTTCTCCACGCGCTCGTTAAAATTTTTCCAATCTTGTCACGAACAAACAAATTATACGATATTCAAGCAAATCACGCTCGATTAATTCATCGTCCAACGCGGATTTGTCTTCACGGATAACGGTTTTATATCCTCCTTCCTAAAAATCCCAAAGATTTTCATCATTTTTCCTTATCGTGCCAATGTCACGAGAATTCAGAATATCAAGATAATCTGAATATTATACAAACAATTATTACACAATTACACTCGTGTCATCTTTCCTAAAAATCGTGACAATTTTCAGAATTTTCAGAATTCAGAATATCAAGATACATCTGAATATTATACAAACAATTACATAATTATATCCGCGAGCGGGATGATTAATCTTGGAGCGAAAAGCGGGCAGACTTCAAAATGGCGGCTCGACGAAGGGGGTTCCCCGATTAGAATTCGGGTATCTGGCCGATATCGATAATGGGTCGCGATATCCGCGGGGCTGGTGGCGGTGGCGGTGGCGGTGGTGGTGGTTTACGCACGCATGATGTACGAGAAGTAATATTTTCGGGGGCGCGATATATCTGGCGGGAGTGGACAGCGGCCCCCGCGATGGGGCCGTCGATATCGGTTATCGAAAATATTTTTAAATTCGCGAACGATAACGCTTTTGCACGCGACCCTCTTCCGGCACAACCCTTTTCCTCGCTCGATCCAATCAACGAAACAGGCGAGGATTTCGTTCTCGAGAGAAATTTTTTTCTTCTCGCCGGTTCAATCTTGTTGCGGAATCGAAGAAATAATTTTGAACGCGTGGAGAAACGGTCGAGGAGTTCGATAATAATCGTGTCGTCGATATTTTAAAAATTAACGAGCTGCTATATTAAAGTCCAAAAATATTGATAATAATTGATAATAATTGGTCGACAAGTTTTTATTATCCATATTTTATTATCAATAGTCGATAACTGATTCACACTATTTCACCATGTATTGAAATAATAAAAATTCGATCATCAGGTTTCAATTAAGAACGATATTTTAAAAATTACGAGTTCCTATTACACATCGAAATCCAATAATCAAACGAAGATGAATTCCTACAAACTCGAAGTTTTTAAACGATTAAGAATCACGTTTTAAAAACAAACGTTACGAGTTCCTATTGAAACCATATCCAAAAATAGATTAATTCGTTTTCAACAATTATCGATCGAATTCACACAACGGTTATCGAAGCGACAAAATATGAAATGAAATAGAAAAATTTCCAAAAAAGATTCTAGCATTAGATCCCTTAATTATCCCAATGCCCAAAAGAACAGCATATTCCGAACGGATAAAAACGAATTCTATTCCGAACCGAGCCGGATCCCGGATTCTTTTCACGAATAACAGCGAAACGAAAAAAATTAATCTCTTCCATTTTGACCGCAACGTCGCCCGCGATCGATAACTCGTAAAATAGAACGAGCCGCGAAACGCCGTACGGCGCGGCGCGTTAAAATGGATCCAAGATACGAGGCGGTGATCGAACGTCGGTGGCTGTTTATCGCTCCATCTCATTCGTTTACCTCCATGTTTCCTCCATGCGTGGCCCGTCCTCCCTCCTCCTCCTCCTCCTCCTCCATCTCCTTCTCCTCCTCGTCGTCGCAAAGGGAAAGGAACGTCGCACAAAACTTCATAAATCAAACGTGCCCACAATCGGCACGCATCCCAGCAGATTCGATCGATCTGCACCTCGTAGAAAATGGAAACGAAATTGGACAACGATATTTCGTAACGTTTATTAACGAACGAGGAGATTTAGGAGATTTTAAAATTCTGAATACCTGAAGGTGGTTTCGATCGCGAAGGAGAGAGGAACGGAGAAGGGAATGGAATTTCGGCCGAAAATAGATTGAAAAAGGAACAAAGGCAAGTAAGAGAGAGACAGAGAAAGGGAGATAAAAAGCGAGTCGCGATCGCGGGGGCGTCGACGTCCGGCCGACGAGAAATTTTGCGTAGAACTGAACCGGATTTCCTCCGCTCCACCGAATACGAGCTACTTCTCGTGCCGCGACCTTGGATCTGAGGCAATTTGCTTATTCTTAAAACGAAAATATTTGCGCGGCGAGGGAGCGGGTGAAACCTTTGTCCAAGCTCGTGTAAATCGAACCGTGAAAGGATCCCCTGCGAGCACGAAAGTACGTCGAACGTTTCTCGCTCTCTCTCCCCCCTCCTCTCCCCTCGACAGGTGAATCCAATCGAAAAAGGATATAAAAGCTCCTCGATACATCCTTCTCTTAATCCCCCCTTTCTTTAAAACATTGCGGTCGAGGCATTTTCTTTCCTCTTTCTTCTCGAGACGTGTCTTTCTTTCTCTCTCTCTCTCTCTCTTTCTCTTTCCCTCTTTCGACTCGAGCCGAGCAACGTTATCGCGGACGACGTTTGTCGAGAGATCATATTTCTTCGTTTGTTTACATTGTATGACTTTCCTCGTACGAATTCACAACAATTTATTCCGTATTAGTCTCCACTGTTTTCAGGACTACGACGATTTTTATAACGTGTATAAAGAATATATATATATATATCTTCATTTATAGTTCGCTTATAACTCTTTTAATAAGAGAAGAAGTTTCTCTTATTTAAAAGGAGTCGTCTCTTCTCAATCTCTTTAGAAACCACGAATCCTAAACCAGAAGCCTTCAACGAGCAAAGCACGCGCTTATCCTCGGAGAAGCGTCACATGTTCCTGGTATACAGGTTCTGTATATTCGACCTTGCCCCTTTAAAAGCCTCTCCTTGCAATAAATCAAATCGAGCTGCTTCGACGCGAGCAGTTTCTCTCTCGGTCGCGCTTTCCATTTACGCTAGATTTAAACTAGGCCCAGGTAGCGTTGCGCTCTTTTGCATAACTCCTTGTCCACGGGGTTGGGGAAACCCTTCTCAGCTTCCTTCTCGAAGGGGTTTCCCTTCTCGGTTTGGCAAAGAGGAGGAGGAGGAGGAGGAGGAGGAAAGGTAAACATCAACGCCAGGGGTCCTGCCAGCCCCCCCGTGGCGTTCCTTTGCTCCCCGAGTAAAACCCGATCGTATTCGGATTCGCTCCGCTTCAGTTACGATGAATCGCGATATTCTACGCAACAAGCGGAATTGTCAAGCTTTGACGACCGTTTCCATCCCGAGGGATGGAATTCGGGATCTAGGAGGAAGAAATTTCAACGTCGATATCGAGACTCTTCTTCCTCGCCTGAAAAATGATCGCGTAACGGAGGCGGCTTTCCCCGAGATCTGGATAATTATGATATAAATTTTCGCCGATTTCGCACGAATAATTAGGCGTCGTTACGCATTCTCTTCTCCAAGGTATATAATAAGCGACATAACAAGCGCGAAATTACAGGCGCGCGATCGTTATAACGATTTCCTTCCTCCTTCTCCCCCCTCCCCCTCCCCTCCTCTGATTTTCCGCGATCTCACGAAACGAACGAGTTCTCAACGAATTTTTTTCAATTCGATCCCATCCCTTTTTCCTCATCGTCCTTTTGATGACAAAATATAGAAAATATAGAAAATTCTCGTAATATCGAATGGAAAAGAAACTTCGAACGATGGAAAAGAAATTTTGAAAAGGAGAGAGAGAGAAAAAAGATAGGATGCGTTGCGTGCCGGAAAAATTACGGGATGATTTTCGTTACCAGGCGACGCCTCCCGCTCTTAATTCGCGAAGACACGCGAAAATACGCGCTAGACGATGCATAATTCCCGCTGAATATGTACATTTTTATCAAGGCTAGACTCGAAAGACTTTGGCGACGTTCTGACGGCGAGGAGGGAGGGGAGGGGAAGCTCGACTCGTAAGCCACGATAAATATTTTCTCTCAATTAATATTTGAAAATCGAGTTGAATATTCAAAATCGTAAAAATCGTATTTTCGTTCGCCGAGTATTTGTTCGTATAATTATCATCTCAATTATTCGAAAATTGTTACGTCACGAGTCGTAATTTAGTCTACGCCGATGCATCGAGGTTTACAGATCGATATACAAATAGCACGATGGAAACGAAAATAGTGAAAATAGATACAATTTAAAATAATCGAGGGATGCTCGTTCGATGTATCGTTGAACGTGAAAATTTTTGACCGGCACGAGTTCCCCTGACCGAACCACAAATTATTATTTCTCGATCCTCTTTATTATAAAGCGGACGGTTTAATTCGACGACAGGTGGCGATCTAATTTTTTTGAATGATGAGCACGGCACGATGCTTCAACACCGTCGAAATTCATCACGCAGACGCGAATTGTAAACAGGCGATAAGGCGAGTAAAAAACAATTTGTACGAGTTAGCTAGGGGTGATGAATGAAGGTGAAATCGTTGGAGAGGTGGGAGGTTTGGCAGGACGGACGCGCCTCTAATAATGATAAATGAATAAGTAGCCAGATCGGCCTTCCACAAAGGGCTCATTGATTCGATTTGATTGATGATTCCGCACAGTCTTTGTAACCACAACTGTGGTACGCCTTCCTTGTTGTGAAAACGCAACGCGTTATTGCGACGACCGCCTCAATTATCGGGTTCGCGATAATGCTTGGAAACAAGCGTGACGAAACGAATGAAATTTGTTGAAAAAAGAAAAACAGTGTGGAAGTGTGAAAAAATATTTTAGAATCCTCCGATATAATCCTCATAATTTGCGAAGAAGTGGAGAAAAAACTCATGGATGATAAATTGGAAAAAAGAAAAAAAGGAAGAAAGAAAAGTAGAGTGGTTTAAAATGTTTGAAAATACCTCGAAACGTTCACAGTTGAAAAGAGTGAGAGAGAAATAGTATGTATGTATTTTCCATTACCAAAAGGAATGCCAAATTTCCAATTCCATTTCCAAATTGCACGATTCCCAATCCGCCTTTCCAAACGAAAATCCATCGACGAATAACAAATTCCATGGAAAGGAACCACCTGTACCGCTGAAACTGATCCAACTTTCATTCCATAAATTCCAATTCTATGTTGCGCGCTTCCAACTTGAATAGACGAAAAATTCCTCGTAAAAAAACGAAGAAACGTCACTCGATTCGTAACCTCTTCCTTATCGAGTCTCGTGAATGGCGTCGTCGATCACTCGTCTCGTACCCGAACATTCTATCGTTCGCAACGTTTAATCGTATCGAATTTCACAATCACTATCCTTTTAAAAACGTTCGATCGTTAGATTCGAGGCCCGTTATTTTCACACCGATGACCGCCGCCATCTTGATATGGCCGCACCACCTGTCACGTGACCAGCGAGCTAATCATCGAAGAGAAACGATCCGAGGCGCCGATTAAAAGCGGCCGGTTAATTAATTCATTTCTGTTTGGAATCGATTTTCGACTCGGTCGGTAATTAGCGTCAATTTTCGCGACGAGTAAACGTAACGGATTCCCTCGTATTTTTCTCGCACCGCGGGAACAAACGGCGAAAACTGTAAATTGGGGGATCGGGGGACGTGTAAATTAATTCGGACTAACGGGATCGGACGGTTTTAAGCGTTTAAAACGATTCGATTGCAACTGAATATAGGTGTCGCCGTCGAGAGGATATTTTTGCTCGATCTTGTTTGCCCGACGGATTATACTCCCGTTCCGTTCACACGCGAGAGGAAGGGTATGGGCGAATTGTATTGTTTTTATCAAGTAAACAATTGCGCTTGTCACGCACGTTTGAAGCGTTGGGAGGGGGAGGGGGAGGGGGGAGAAGGGAGTGTTTGGTCGGAGTGTGGACGTAGAATTTTACGCACCGATAACGAATGTCGGCCATAAATAAATTTTTGGCCTGCACCCGGGCCGTCGATGCCCCGGTATTAACAGGTTATGGTCGACGCTCGATTATTCTGCGGCTCTGATGGAATTAGGATTATGAATCAACCACCGTGATTATTTCGTCGCGTTTTATGTTTGCTCGAGATTATCGCACATGCGGCCGTGAATTAATTTTGAGTTAAATTCTCTTTGTTTCTTTTCTTTTTTTTTTTTTTTTTTTATATAATATCAAATGAAAATATACAAAACATCATACGAACATTGAGTTTTTTCGCCTGGAATGTGCGATGACTCGATAACTCTATCGAAAACAATTACTCGATGGATAATAAATTAATGAATTTTCTACAATATCGAGTTTACACTCTTCTCCTCCCTCGTCCATTTTGATTAATAATAACGACGAGATATAACGTTATGAAAACTATGTCAAGGATCAGAAAAGAAGGAAAAGAAAAAAAATTAGAAGGAAAACTAGAAAGGGAAAAAAAATTGGACGTCTCGAGGTTTGGAATGACAGAGAATGGGAGAGTTTTCGTGGCGGAGTGATTGGTGGCAGCCGTTAGTTTAATCATCGCGCATTAGCCGAACTACTCCCTTAGCCGGAGGCCTCGCCCACTTTCACCCTCGGATCCCGCGTTGTTCGTTTCGTTCGGCCGCCACTGTCAGCTTTGTTCCATCCGCATTTGTTTTATTCGGTGCTCGCGATACGCGGCGCCGTTTGTCACAGGCTACTCTTCGGCCACGTTTCCGGTTACCCGCCTCCGACCAATCGCCAGCCATTGTAACGCTCGAGTGCCCTCATTTTTAGGAAATTTCTCTTCGTTATTATTTTTGATTTTAATTAATTTTCCAAGAGAAACGAAGCGACTGAAAAATCAGAAAAATATTATTCCAAGAAGTATATGAAATAATACAAATTTAATCAGAAAAATATTATTCCAAGATATATGAAATAATATAAATTTACTTACAATGCTAAAATGTAGTCTCGTTCTTTAAAAAATCTCTCTTTAATTCTCACAAAGATATTATTCCATATATATATATATAAAATACAAATTTACTTACAACCAAAATTATTTATCTAAATCTTCGAACAGCTAAATAATTATTATTTTATCGTATTCGTAGAGAATATATATCATAGAGAATCGTATTCGTAATTTTCCAAGAAACGAAGCGACTAAAAAATCAAAAAAATGTTATTCCAAGAAGTATATGAAATAATATAAATTTACTTACAATGCTAAAATGTAGCCTCGTTCTTTAAAAAATCTCTCTTTCTCCAACAAAGATATTATTCCACGTATATATATATAAAAAATACAAATTTACTTACAATCAAAATTATTTATTTAAATCTTCGAATAACCAAATAATTATTACTTTATCATATTCGTAGAGAATATATATCATAGAGAATCGTATTCGTAATTTTCCAAGAAATGAAGCGACTGAAAAATTAGAAAAATATTATTCCAAGAACTATATGAAATAATATAAATTTACTTACAATGCTAAAATGTAGCCTCGTTCTTTAAAAAAATCTCTCTTTCTCCAACAAAGATATTATTCCACATATATATATATATATATATATATATATATATATATAAAAAATACAAATTTACTTACAATCAAAATTATTTATTTAAATCTTCGAATAACCAAATAATTATTACTTTATCATATTCGTAGAGAATATATATCATAGAGAATCGTATTCGTAATTTTCCAAGAGAAATGAAGCCACTGAAAAATCAGAAAAATATTATTCCAAGAAGTATATGAAATAATATATGAAATAATACAAATTTACTTACAACCAAAATTATTTAACTAAATCTTCGAATAGTCAAATAATTATTACTTTATCGTATTCGTAGAGAATATATATCATAGAGAATCGTATTCATAATTTTCCAAGAGAAATGAAGCGACTAAAAAATCAGAAAAATATTATTCTAAAATATATGAAATAATATAAATTTACTTACAATGCTAAAATGTAGCTTCGTTTTTTAAAAAATCTCTCTTTAATTCTCATAAAGATATTCTCTTTAATTCAACAAAGATATTATTCCACGTATATATATATATATATATATATATATATATATATATATATATATATATAAAATACAAATTTACTTACAATCAAAATTATTTATTTAAATCTTCGAATAGCCAAATAATTATTACTTTATCATATTCGTAGAGAATATATATCATAGAGAATCGTATTCGTAATTTTCCAAGAAATGAAGCGACTGAAAAATCAGAAAAATATTATTCCAAGAATTATATGAATACTATATGAAATAATATGAATTTACTTACAATGCTAAAATGTAGCCTCATTCTTTAAAAAATCTCTCTTTAATTCTCATAAAGATTTTATTCTCTTTAATTCAACAAAGATATTATTCCACGTATATATATAAAATACAAACTTACTTACGACGCTTAAATGTAGCCTCGTTCTTTAAAAAATCTCTCTTTAATTCTACAACAAAAATATTATTCCACGTACATATATATATAAAAAATATAAATTTACTTACAACCAAAATTATTTAGAGAATATATATCATAGAGAATCGTATTCGTAATTTTCCAAGAGAAATAAAGCGACTGAAAAATCAGAAAAATATTATTCCAAGAAGTATATGAAATAATTCAAATTTACTTACAATCAAAATTATTTACCTAAATCTTCAGCCAATAATTATTACTTTATCGTATTCGTAGAGAATATATATCAGATAGAGAATCGTATTCGTAATTTTCCAAGAGAAACGAAGCGACTGAAAAATCAGAAAAATATTATTCCAAGAAATATATGAAATAATACAAATTTACTTACACTTAAATGTAGCCTCGTTCTTTAAAAAATCTCTCTTTAATTCTACAACAAAGATATTATTCTATGTATATATATAAAAAAAATACAAATTTACTTACAAGTAAAATTATTTATGTAAATCTTCGAACAGCCAAACAATTATTACTTTATCGTATTCGTATTTTTTTCTTATCTCGTAACCGAAAAATTTCTTCGATGATGGAAGATTTCCTGAAAAATCAGAAAAATATTATTCCAAGAAGTATATGAAATAATACAAATTTATAACCAATATATACCAATTATATATAACCAAATTATACCAACTTACAACCAAAATTATTTATCTAAATCTTCGAATAGCCAAACAATTATTACTTTATCGTATTCGTATTTTTTTCTTATCTCGTAACCGAAAAATTTTCTCGATGATGGAAGATTTCCTGAAAAATCAGAAAAATATTATTCCAAGAAGTATATGAAATAATACAAATTTACAACCAATATATGAAATTATACCAATTTACAACCAAAATTATTTATCTAAATCTTCGAACAGCCAAACAATTATTACTTTATCGTATTCGTATTTTTTTCTTATCTCGTAACCGAAAAATTTCCTCGATGATGAAAGATTTCCTTCTCTTCCCCTTCTCTTTCTGGACAGAAATTTTCCTCAACTTTCTGCGCCAAGAAATATTTCATCCCTTTTGTTTCCAATATATATATATCGCGTTCGAAATCTCTCTCTCTCTCTCTCTCTCTCTCTCTCTCTCTCTCTCTCTCTCTCTCTCTCTCTGTGTGTGTACATGGAAGTTGAAGCAGGATTTGCAGTAGATCCGGTCGCAGTTTTTTGCGTGGCAACGGCGGTTAAGTGTGTCATCGCGTGGAATCTTCGCCGCGTTTCCGAATTTACGAGATGGCGCCTCCCTCCTGTAAGGAGAAAAAGAAAATGGAAGAAAGGGAAGTAAAGAAAGAAGGTCGGCCGGCAAGAACAATGATGAATGTGACGAAGTTCGGGATCGAGGGTGGAAAAGTTTCTCCTCCACCCCTCCCCCCATTTTTCCATTCCTTTTTCCACCCTGTAATTACCACCATGAACCAACCCTTGATCCCAATAACTACACCCCCATTCCCGCCAAATTTCCACCAATGAAACTCTTTCTTTTTTAAATAGCAACAACAAGATAATGATTATTAGAAAAATTTCTAATTCCAATTCCAATATTCGTCTTATATTCATCTTTGGTTCCTTGCTTCCATCTTCGACCCTCCCCCTTCCCTCGCAATTTCCCCTTTCCTTTACTTTTAAGGAATTCGTAAATATGGCAAGGAGAGGAGGAGGAGGAGAGGGAAGACAGGAAGGAGGAATCCGGCGGTGATTCGCGATAATTCTTGTAACGATTAATCCCACGTGTCCTTGAATTCGCGGCCCTCGATATCTTTCTCTCGCGTGCGAACCCTTGGCTCCGTTTCGTCGGCCATTTGTAAGTGGTCCAGGCATCCAGCTTTGAATTATTATATCCTCCATCCACCGGCGAGATCCGTCCCGGGTCATACGATCTTCATTAGTCGCTGACAGCGCCTGGAAAATTGATCCTCGATGAAGGGAGAACGGATAAAAAAAAGAAGAAAAGAAAGGGAAAGAAAAAGAATTTTATCTTAATCTATTCCTCGTCTATTTTTTTTTTTTTTCTATAAAAATTCTATTACGTCGCCCTCGCATTATGTATATCCAAATCAGATTAAATTTAGATAGGCAATTTATTTCTAAAAAAAAAAGTCTCTTGACAAAAATTAATTAATTAATTTAACAAATTCGTTCCTCGATCGAATTGAAATTTTTATTCGTTTAAAGTAATTACGAAATATTACGAAATCCTTCGAAATACCATCGTCCATCGATTAAAAATTTCATCCCTCGGATGAAACAACGAAACAACACCGAGCTATCATTCTTCCTCGTCGAAAGAGCTTTTCGAGCGTTGGAGGAATGGAAGAAAAAAGAAAGGAAAAAGAAAAGGAAGGGGGCAGGGGAAAGATTTCGAGAAGAAAAATACTCGGGGAGCACGTGAAAGAGGGAAAGAATATTTCCAGCAGGGTTGTTCCTCCCTCCCTCCCTCCGTGTCGAAGCTCGCGAAGTGGCGCGTCCAACGGTGAAAAGAGGAAGGGAGAGGTGGGGGAAGGGGAGAGGTGGGGAGAGGAGAGAAAGACGAGGCGGAATGGTCCCACCGCGCAACAAAAGCGTGATAAATCGAGTACATTAATTCGCATTTTACCTTTGTTTGCGTTATGGAATACAATATTAAATGGAATGGGCGCACAATAGATAATGTTGGGCGCCATCATTTACGCGGCTGCGTCGTGGACGGGAGTGGGACGGAGTGCCACCGAGCGTCTCGCCTCTGCCTTCAACGATTGTTGCGTATACGTTTTTTCCTATTAATCGATTCCTCCTCTCCTTTGTCGATCGTGTACACGTTGTAAGCAGTGCAATTTTCAAGCGATAATTTTTATCCGCGTGTAATAAAATTCGGTTAAGCGATGCGATTAAGATGGATGGATTACGATAGAACCGCGACGAGCCGTAGCCGGTTACGGAATAATAAAGTCGTGGAAACAAAATTCGACGACGCGCGAAACGTACACAGTTTGTTATTGTTATCGAAATCCGGACGAGTCGTTCCCCGGCCACGGAACGATACGCACGCGTCCCTCTTTTCGTTCTATACGATTATAATATATTATATACGATTTGTTATATAATTTATTGTAATATAATTTAATATATAATTTATATACATAATATATAATTATATATAATATAATTATATATATAATTTAATATATAATTTATTATACATAATATATATATATAATTATATATAAAAATGTTGTTTAATTACAACAAATAAATTTTTCACAAATTTTTCAACAAATCGATAAATTATTATTATATATAATGTATATAAATAATATTATAATAATATATAATAATTATAATATATAATTATTATATATTATTATTATATAATTATATATTATTATATAATTATTATATATTATATAATTATTATAATTATTATTATATATTATTATATATAAATAATTATTATATGTTGAATAAATTAATTTCGAGATTTAAAATTGTTCGTATAAAATTCGAAGGAGCGAAAGATGGAAAAATAAAATGGAATCTCGTTATCTCGTTCCGTGCCCGATATAATGGATTTCAATTTGAAACGATCAACAGCAAGGATCGTCGGTCGGTAAAACCGTTCCGAACGTAAAACGCGTATCCCCCCTCTCCCCTCTTCCACCTCCCTCCCTCCGCTCCGCCATTTGCTAGCTCTCATAAAATCATCAACCGTAGCGAAACGTACGATTGTTCCACGATTGTTCCCCCTCTCCGTTTAATAATTCCGAATTACATGTACACACAATTCGAATCTATCCGGTTAGAAAACGAATATTTAAATAAATACGGGACCGGGGCCAGTGTGAGAAGAGAAACGATCGTTCTTCGTACAACGATTCTTCCACGCGAGAAATAAGAGCGAATAAGTAAACGAGTTCGAGTTCGAAAGGAAAGAAAAAAGAGGGGAGGGGGAAGAGAAAGAGGAGGGGGAAGAGAGAGAGAGAGAGAGAGAGAGAGAGAGAGAGAGAGAGAGAGAGAGAGAGAGAGAGAGAGAGAGAGAGAGAGAGAGAGAGAGAGGAGAGAGAGAGAGAGAGAGAGAGAGAGAGAGAGAGAGAGAGAGAGAGAGAGAGAGTTAGTGTTTAATCGAAGCGCGGAGGAAAGGATTTCCGGTGGATGGCTGGCGGCGGAACTTAAGGTCCGTGGAAGTTGGTGGTGGGTGCAAATGGTGTTGGCAGGCCTGGGTGACGCATGGATTCGATTCCTGGGAGCTCGTGATTCCGCTCGGTTAGCCCCGCGTCACTCCCAGCGAACCCCATTTAACCCGCTTCCATCCTCCTCCTCCTCCTCTTTCCTCTCCCCCTCCTCCTCCCCTTTGTCGCCGCGCTTCCATTCTCTCCCGCAGCCGCCGTCCTGGAATCTGGACGCGCCAACCTACCTACCGGCTTTAACCTACCACGTATCTAACCATGGACGACACGCGTATGACCACCATTGCACGAGAGGAATGCTCGTGGATACCATTGGCTAGCTGGAGTTGATCGAAAAATTTTTCTCGAGACGGTTTTTCATTCTTCGATTTGAAGATAATAATAAGATTCTGATTTGGATCGATATTTGATTCGTTTAATTAACTAAAGTTTTCCAATTTAGGTTTTTTTCTCTTTCAATCATCTACGGTTTTTCTCATTTTTCTCTCACGAGCCGTTCTATACCCACGACAGTTGCTCGATAAACAAATAAGAAAGAGGGGGAAGAGGAGGAACCAAGTTTAATCAGGAATTGATACAGGGATGGCTGTCCTGTTTTCATTAACATTCCACAAATCCTGGGACAAATTAAATTACTTCGCCGGGGCTAATGAATGTCGGGGTGGTGGTAGGAGGAGAATGTCCTGAGCGACAGAGGAGAATAGGGGGGGGGGGCTGATAATCGATAGCTCTCGAAAGTTTAGTTCATTCGTTCGTGCGACTCGCTGGTAGACATCCTGGCTGCGATTAAATTGCGCCCATGGAAATGGAGATCTCGCGTGAGAAACCTCTGTCCTCTTTGTCCTTTTTCCAACCAACGTTTCAGAAAGAAAGAGAGAAAAAGAGAGAATTTTGATTCGACCGAATTTTGACCGAATAGAGTACAAAATGTAACGAGAATATTTATCACGTTTGATTCGAGAAGAAATTTTAGGGGTGGAAAGTTTTATATCCGATCCGAGAATCGAGACACACGCCGATAAACACGTCCAAACAGTCCAAGAAACATTCAGGACAGAAGGAAGATTAATTCGGAAACGAGGTCGAACGTATTTCACAGTTCATTATCCACGAGCCCCAAATTCCCCTCGTTCTTCGTATTATTATTTCATAAACGTGTTACTTAAATATCTACAGGGTTATCTACTTACTTATCAAATTTATTTATAACCTTTCCTCTGGAACTTTGTTCATTCCACTTATTTTCGTACTGTCAAATGTCCATCTGAAAGTATAACCGATACGATACATTTTGACATCCAAGTTGAATTCAATTTACCAACTATTTATAATTTACAAAGTTTATAACTTACAGATAGTATGTATTCTATGAATGAAGAAATTTTCCAAAGAATGTGGATTGGAAAAATTAATATACTTTCAAAAGTTTATCCGTTTATCGTACGTCATGCATCAATGCATGATTCGAGCGCATCATAGCGAGAATCAGCGATACTAATTTCTTATCTTCGTTGATCCATATACTCTTTCTCGAACTTGTGTCCATACGTCGAATAAATTTCTAAAACGTAATTACAAATTTATAAGTTGAAAGATATAATAAGATATTATTATATTAATAAGTATGTTACTTAAATACTTACAGGAATACTGTGGATATCTACTTATTTATCGAGTTTATTTATAACCTTTTTCTGGAATTTTGTTTATTCAACTTACCTTCGTATCGTCAAATCTATCCAAAAGTTATTAACCGATACGATATTTTAATAATCAAATTGGATACAAAATTTACAACTTACAGATACAATACTCCATGAACGTAGAAAAGAAATCTTCCAAAGAATACGGACTGGAAAAATTAACAATTTCAAAGACACTTGCTCCATCGTACGTCATCGTGCATCAACGTGATTCGAGCGCACCACACGAAAATCAGCGGTACTAATTTCTTCTCTGCATTCTAATCCATATACTCCTCAAACTTTTGTCTATCCATCGAATAATATAAATTCCTAAAACGAACGTTGCATAACGAATTACGAATATGCACGATCGAACGAATTTCCAAATCGATAAAAGATATATCAATTCCCAATTAATCATAATATCAGATTAACGTTTCTCATCATGTTTATCAATTTTCACGTGGATTAAAACGACGTCGCGCGAAAGTTCATCGCCGGTTTTAGAGCGCGTTTGCAACGATTCATCGAAGGTATCGGTTTGCGCGGGGGTGGAAACTGGAATGAGGGTACCCGGTAATGGAATACCTTCGCTATAGGAACGCAATCACGCTGATGTTTCGGAACCCCAAGGCTGCCACGGGGGATTTCCACGCTCATGAGCAGATCAGGCATTGCGTGCCGGCTCCTCCGTCCTCTCTCCTATCCCATTCGCCTCTCGTTTCTCCAATTTACCCTCGCCCCTCTATACGCTTCTGTCAATCAACCGTATAACCATCCGGAGGAGAAATTCTTCGCTGGAATCGAATTTTTTCTTTTCTTTTTTTTTTCTTTTTTTTCAACTGTATTATCATCATACGATACTACGTATTTTACCGTTACCGACTTTTCAAAGCGATTAGACCCGGTCAATTCGCAATAAAGAATAAGGATTCGCAGAAAAGACAAAACTTTTCTGGGGGGGGGGGGAGAGTAAAGAAAATTCGCGAGCAAAAATCAAAATAAATACATTTACGGATTATCCACGACAATAACTCAAGCTCGGTTTGAATAGACGGCAGGGGGTCTCCCTTCCCCTCCTCCCTTTGCCCTCCATCCAAAAACTCCTTCCATCATTCGCTCGCTGCTTTGTATTCCGCGTTTGCTCGCCCTCCCTCCTCTCCACCACCCTCCCAGTAGTCTCAAACTCTCTCCTCCTCCTCTCTTCTTTCCTCCAACCCATCCTTCTTCCTCCCCGTCGTCGTCGACGTCGTCGTTGTCGTCGCGATGATCGTCCTCGGCTTCATCCTCTAAGGCCGCTTTTATCCACCCCCTTCCCACCCCAACGAGCCACGCCGTTCAACTTCTTTGATCCCCGTCGACCGCTCAACTTCGAAGGATCACCGAGATTTTTCCAAAGAATTCATAACTTTGCCAGAGATTCCCCCTAAAGAGGGGAATGAGTCGACCTCACCCCCCCCCCTCTCCTCTACCCAAGAAATCTTGGAAGGAATCGCGATTCCAGGGATCCCAGGGGTGGATGGAAAAATCTCCTTCTCTTCTTCCCGAGACGAGACGAGATCGAAGAAATTCAACGAGATGTATAAAAATATATACAGAAACTTGACAAAAAGATAAAAATAAAAATTCCAATTCCCAATTCTAATCCTAATGTCTCTGTCTAATATCAATGGATTGAAAGGTTGATCCTCGAGGATATCATTTTTGATACTCTCTCTCTCTCTCTCTCTCTCTCTCTCTCTCTCTCTCTCTCTCTCTCTCTCTCTCTCTCTCTCACACGCACGCACGCACGCACGCACGCACGCACGCACGCACGCACGCACGCACGCACGCACGCACGCACGCACGCACGCACGCACGCACGCACACACACACACACACACACACACACACACACACATTCTCTCTCTCTCTCTCTCTCTCTCTCTCTCTCTCTCTCTCTCTCTCTCTCTCTCTGTCGAAAGGAAACCACTTGGACTTGGTGGTTGATCGAAGTTGTTGTTCGGACCCTTGGAGACGTTGCTCGTCCCGAAAAAGGGTGGGCACAATGGCCCGTGTAGACAGAGACGCAGGGTCGGCTCGAGGGGATGAAACCCACCGGGGAATAAGGGGAGGAGAGGCCGTTGAGAAGAGAGAGAGAGAGAGAGAGGGGGGGGGAAGGAAGGAGGAGGAGGAGAGGAACGAAGCCCGCCATATCAGTCTTGCTTGCGCCGACAGTTCGTCATTTGTCACTGTCGCGGCCATTAATAACTCCGCCATCCTGTCACTGCGGATAATACGAGTAGGTCTCCTCCGTTGCAGGCTACGGGGCAGGGGTGGTGTGTTCCGTTCAATTCAGTTCGGTTTAAGGGGGAGGGGAGGGCTCGACGGATTGGAAGAGGCTGATGCCTTTTCGGAGGGTGATGCCACGGTGGTGGTTGCGCTCTCTAGGCGGGGACATGTGCGTGGCCGATCGCGATCTTGCTCTCTCCCCCCCCCCCCCTCCATCTTGCCACGAGGCAAGATTTTTTTTTTCTTTTGGAAAGAAACAATCTCGATCGAAGCGAGAGAACAGGAACGAGAACGTGTTGAGTAAGCGAGTTATTCGGTGAGAAAAATTTTTTTGCTCGATCGTGGGATCGATTCGAAATTGTATATTCAAAAGGAGTATCTCGATAGGCGGTGGAAAATCCCTGACGCGGTATAATACGTCTGCATTCAAGTACCTCGAAGCCGATTAAAAGACCAAAAAGTTCGAACCTCGAAACAGGGAAAAAAAAAAGAAAGAAAAAAGTAAAAAATAAAAAACCCGCGAAAAAGAGAAGAGGAAAGGAGAGAGAGAGAGGAGAAAAATAGGCAGAGCGTCGGTGGAAAAAAATTTTCGCGAAAGCCCTTTCATCACACTTGCCCGCCAAACTGTCTCGTTGGAGTTTTTATTGTGTCCGAATTGCGGGAGAAAGAGAGAGAGGGAGATATATTGTGAGAGCGGCCGAACATGTGGACGTTTACACAGCGAGAGAGCTCGTTTGGCCGCGAGGGGGTTGCGGGGGGGGTGGGCGGCCAGCTTGTTGGTATTACGTAAGCGTGGCGCGAGGCCATTTCAAAAATGGCGGGAGAGAGAGAGAGAGAGAGAGAGAGAGAGAGAGAGAGAGAGAGATAGCAGGGGAAAAAAGAGGTTATGTCCCGGGCGCTGGGTGATGCCAACACGGCTTTTTAATTAGAGCCGGCAACGCGCCGCCACCTGACATCCTCTGCACCGCCGCGACCCCTTCATCAAAGTATCATTCTCATTTCGTTGGAAATTTCACCGGTGGAATTGCGAAATGCATCGAGAGAATGGAGAGAAATAGAAGAAATAAAGTAAAGGGGAGGGGGGGATAACAAATACACATCACTCCTAAAAATCTTTGAATAATCATTGGAAGATTGGGAAGGAAACGATCGATATTTCCGCTAGGATATATATACGCGTATACCTCTGTATATCTCAACTAATTTGTAATAATAAACCGATATAGAAATATTCTTAAACGTACGCAATACAATTATTCAAAGCTGATGGAAGTTGTATTCGAGTGTCTCGATATTTTGTTCGCAGGCACAACGGTGTACGCAACGGTGTAATACAGTTAACAGCCTCGAGGCTAGCATTAATTGGGCTGCTTTTTCGAACGCGTCGAACGACGAGAAGTTTAATCGGGCGGCACGATCGCTCCACTTGGCCGGTGAAAGGTTCGATAAACTATTATTTCAACGCGTGGAACGTAATATCGCATGATGAGGGGGGCTGTTTCCTCGCTTTCGAGCCGCGCTTTGATCTTTCAAGTACCGTACGTACACGCGTTTAGTTACGTAGGAGGTTTACGTTCGTGTCCAACTATGCACGTGTATGTACACTCGCGTATACGCGTCGATTCACGTTGAAAGGTTCCTGCGTATGGATCTCGTTTGTCACAGCGCCTATCGTTTGCGTTGTACACGCGGAATGCGCGAAACGAACCAACTATCGTACCGATTGAGCAATCGATATTCCGGCACGTAACTTTAGGTTATGTTATTTGCGTTGCGTTGACTAGCCACTGAAATCCTTTAACACGTTCGAATTACGTTTCGCGAAAACGTCGGAATAATTTTTCTCGAAATCTCTGTCTCTTTCTCCGTTCATCTCCTCGGTTCCCTTCGAAGGAGATGTGTCGATCTCGAGGTAATTCTATTTTTCCTCGCGCGGCGAACCACTGAAAGGAGAACGTGCAAAGAGAATGCAAGGTGGCACACAATGGGAGAGCGCGAGATTACCGACCGAGCTTCTAACCCTAATTCCAGGGGAAACGGGGACAACAATGGATCTTCCTCAAACACGATTGTATACACGTATCAAGGGATCAAGGACGGTGTTAAGTTCGGAAAGGATTTCAACTTCACGCTGCGAAAGAAACGATTTTTGCGTGGAAGCGGAACCGACCTTCCTTTCACGAATAGCGAAAAGGACGGTCATAAATCCCGTCAAGGTCACCGACTTCCGAGATCCTTTCGAGTTTCCTCTTCCTCTTTCGGCCGCATCTCGTT
Source organism: Apis mellifera (assembly GCF_003254395.2). Lineage (NCBI taxonomy): Eukaryota > Metazoa > Arthropoda > Insecta > Hymenoptera > Apidae > Apis > Apis mellifera. The sequence continues at coordinate 4,111,764 of NC_037653.1, forward strand.
GAATCGTTGCGCGTATCTGGCTCGGAGCAACCACCCGGCCAACTGGAGTACTCTTTCTGTCTCCTTTTCCCTTTATCCCCCTCCGCCATTACGAATCGTCGAAAATTCTTACCTCTTAGAAATATACATCTGGCACGTCGTCGACGCTTCAAAAAATCCATCTTTTGAGCAAAACGATTCCCTTTTTTTTTTTTATCAATTAATCGGATATTATCAAAACGGAATTACAAATTTCCAACGAAGCTAAAATAAAAGAAATAAGGTTTCGAAAAAATGAATAAGAAAATCGATATATTCGTTAAAATTTATAAACGTCTCGACGTTTTTCTTTCCTTTTTTTTTTTTTTATCTCTCTGAAAAGATCTTGGGGAGAAATAAATATCCTTCGAATACGGAACTTCGTATCTTCCAAAAATGGAACGAAAATAAAGGAATTTTAAACTACCTCGAATTTCATCTCTGAGCAGAGGAAGGAGAAAGGAGGGGGGAAGGAGAATGTTTTCAGCTGGAAATTTCCAGAGAAACGGATACGGCGATCGAGAGGAGTGGAATGGAGAGCGTGGGAAGGCCGAGCGGAAGCATGGACGAGGAAGAGATCGTGAAACTCGTGAAGGAGCGAGTGGCGGGGCGATCGGTGGCAAGGGGAGGGGGTGGCGCGAGACGAACGAGGGTAAAGTAAAAAAAAGAAAAAAAGGAAAAAAATATCGAGCGCGATTTATCAAAGGCGTTTCTTGGGCTGCTGACTCTGTACGAATTTTCACCGAATATCCCACAACGTACGGGCGAAAAATGCCCTACCTCGTCTCTACCAACCTCTCATTATTAAAATCATCAAAACTATCCCCCCCCCCAACTTAGCGCATCGCTTCCAAACGACGTGTTAATTTTTTTTTATATTGTAAAATAATTATTATATAATATATAAAATAATTATATATTATAAATAATTATAAAATAATGTATAAAAATTAATATATTTAATTTTTATATATATATGTAGAGTCTGAAGAACACGAATAGTTTTCCAAATAATTTCCAAATAATATATATATATATATATATTACAAAATTACGATTCGATTTTAGTAAAATATTTTTTTTTTTTTTTTTAGAAATCGAAGGGTTGAATCATTTTCTCTTGCTAAAATAATTATTATATATTTAAATAATTATATATTATAAATAATTATAAAATAATGTATAAAAATTAATATATTTAATTTATATAATATATTTAATTTTTATATATATGTAGAGTCTGAAGAATACTTTTCCAAATAATTTCCAAATAATATATATATATATATATATGTTATAAAATTACGATTCGATTTTAGTAAAATATTTTTTTTTTTTTTAGAAGTCGAGAGGTTGAATCATTTTCTCTTGCTAAAATAATTATTATATATTTAAATAATTATATTATAATTATTATTATAAAATAATTATATATTATAAATAATTATAAAATAATGTATAAAAATTAATATATTTAATTTATATAATATATTTAATTTTTATATATATGTAGAGTCTGAAGAATACTTTTCCAAATAATTTCCAAATAATATATATATATATATATATATATTATAAAATTACGATTCGATTTTAGTAAAATATTTTTTTTTTTTTTTTAGAAGTCGAGGGGTTGAATCATTTTTTCTTGCTACTCCTTTAAAAAGAGTACGAACTTTGTCATTTGTTTCTCGAACAAGCAGATAAATACGAAAGAGAGAGAGAGAGAGAGAGAGAGAGAGAGAGAGAGAGAGAGAGAGAGAGAGAGAGAGAGAGAGAGAGAGAGAGAGAGAAATTGCACGAAACGAAATTCGAAGAAGATTCGCCGGTCCGTGAAAATGATCTCGAGCGAGCCACCCATTCACGGAAGCTCGGTGTTGCGAGCTTCACCGCGGCCGATAAACGCTGATTTATATACCGTTGCGCCGATTTCCTCGAAATTTTCGACCCGTCTCCTCCCAAGGCCTGACAACCAGCCGACTCGAAGGGGTTCATCGGGCCGTGTTCCACCCCCGCGCGGAAGCGAGGGGAAATAAATTACACGCACGGCGTGGCCAGCCCTCCCCCTCCCCCCCTCTCAGCGGATCTCCGAATCCTCGACCTTGGAATCTTTCGCTCGATCGCGTTGCTCGTGACGCATTAAATGATAAAATTTGGAATTTAGAGGGGGAGGGGAGAGGATCGATTGTTAACGAATCAGAATAGATCCTTCCCCCCCGAAAGAAAAAATTATTATTACACATTTTCATAATCCTCATAAGAAGATTAAAAGAGAACGATTTATAAGTATTTGTCAAAAGAAAAAAAAAAAAAAGGAGAGATAAAGTGTCATCCATCCATGATCGGAATCATCTTCGAGGAGGAGGAAAGTTTCGAGGGGGGGGGGAAGGGGAGGAGGAGGTCCACTTCCAAGAAGAAACCCCGTATCATTAAGATCTCATTATTCAAATTCGACCTTCTGCATACTTAATCGCCCTGCTCGTGCGGCGACCGCTATACCGTAGCGAAGGGGAGGGGAGGGAGAGGGGGCTGCCAAAGATAAAGCATAATATCGCGATTCCCTGCGCCCCGCGTAATGATGATGACCGGCTTGCCGCCGAGCCTCGATACCCCAGGTAAAGGGGGGTGTGGGGGGCGCGAGGCGGAGAGGGGAGGGGGGTACATAATACGCGTAATGCGAAAAGAGGCCATTTTCTCTGGTCCCGGTCGCCAAAACGAGCAAAACGGGCAGCCCCGGTAAATTCGTGTTATCGGCCGAGGAGGAGCCTTTCGTATCTCTTTCTAGACAGATAGGTAGAGAGAGAGAGAGAGAGGATGAAGTACTTCGGGACAAGTGGCCAGAGGACAGAGAGTGCGCGAGAGAGTGGAAGAGTCGAATTATAAATCCGACCCACTCGAGCCCGTGACTCGAGCGATCGTGGATTGAGTTATCCCTCGTCGTAACATTTCTCAACCCATCGTTGAATTATCGTGAGCACGATTGACGTAGGATCTTGAGAGATTTTTTTTTTAAATAATAATAATAATAATAAGCAAAGTGTTTCGTAAGACGATACTACGCGATACGCGTTTTGTTTTTCTCTTCATTGAATTTCCTGTTTCTAGAAAATCGAGAGAGAAATAATAATAATAATAATAATAATATTATACACGTATTACGAGATTATATTTATATTCGACTCCCGTTTTTACCGTCCGAGTGGAATGTTGTGTCAGGTGTCGAGGAGGTTCCCCCTCCACTCTCGCTCTCTCTCTTTCTTTTTCCATCTATCTATCTATCTTTCCCGTCTCTCTTTCTCGTCCGTGGCTGGGAAGAGGCGGTTAAAAAATTACGTTTGCTGCGGCTCGTACGTCTTAAGTCCCAAGTGGCTGGCTGGGACACATAATTACTTTCCTTAGCCGCGCGCTCACCCATCGCGGACAGTAATTAATAGTCCTTCCTGCCCCGCGAAAGCCTTTGCCGTTTCGCGACGCGGCCGAATCTCGACGAGGATGCGAGATTCTTTTCCCTCTCCTTTTTCTTTTCCTCTTCTTTTCTCGCCGAGGCAAAAGAAAAGAAAAAACGAAACGCTTCTCCTTCGTATATTTTCCATCGAGTCCGATTTAATAATAGAGGGCCTCGTTATGCATGCAAACCATTTTCTCGCACGCACCATTTCTCGCTTTCGAGTTGAGAGATAATTGGCACGGAATTTTATTAGATCGTGTATTTGAAATTTTTTTTTTTTTTGAAGAAAAAATTCCTCCCTGCTTTTCTTAATTCCGTGATAGAAATGTTACACGCGTGTTTCTTCGCGATCCTTAAGTGAACGGATAATGGATTTATGAATCGAGGATGCGTTCATTTTCGTAAAATTAGTTTCAGATCTTAATTCTTTTTCACCGATCATTTTCATGAAATTCATGAAGAAAACGTTTCTGTTTTTATTTAAAAAACTTTGAATTGTTCGAGAATATTTTACTCCTTCAAAGAAGAAACGAGTCGATAATCGGTTATCCTATGAGCTAATTTTCGTGCAAGAATAGATCCATGTCTAATACGACTTTTGTTTCTCAATTTCCCGTCTCCTCGTTTTCGGAAAGGAACGATGAATTATTCCCTTCGCGGATCACCATATCGGTCACGGATAAACCCTTTTCTCGGCCGTAAACGATGTCTGCTTCAACGTTTGTTCAGGATTCTCGTTTGGCATCCGAATTATTGCGCTGCACTCGTTTCTCGTCGCGATCCTACTCGAAAATGGACTTTTGTCGTTTCGTACGCAGATCGCCCACCAGTTAGCGCTACGTTACCACTTCTATCGTCGTTGCGTAGCAATAGATTGTAACTAGGTTACAATCTTATCGCCGTAGAAAAGAAACACTCGGACACTTTTTTTTCCACGCTCGAATCTTTAAACCGCCAATCTTCTTCGAAAAGCTTTCGTACACTTGTCGAAAAAGAAAGTCGATTTCCAGACATTGATTAATAAATCGTAATAAGCCTCTGTCTCGTGAGATTTTGAAAAATCGTCGAGGAAAAACTCGCCTAATCTTGGGCGAGGCGTTGAAGGAGAGGGGCGACAGCTGGCCCCCGACGACTCCAAGGATTTCGGCGTGGAGGGGAAGAAGGAAGAAGAAGGAGGAGAAGAAAAAAAAGGAAAGGCGATCGCTGACGTTTGATGGATCGCGACTAGGACGAGGTGGACAGCGGAGGATGCACTCCCGTGTTTTTCTACGCTTTTCCCTCCCCTCGGACAAAGACATCAACGTTGATGGATGCGAGAAGGGATATCGTTTCTCTCCGTTAAAAAACAGTTTTACTATTTTTTCTTCCCCTCCTTTGGATTGGAAGGATTTAACCGCTTCCTTCCCACTCTTTGACTTTTCCATCCCACGAAATCTTGGAAGGAGATGATCGCGCAACTATTACCAATGGCTGCGCGAACAGAACGTTGAATTACAAGCGTTACTTGCGTTCTTTCGAGAGGGGGGAGGGGAAAGAAAATAGAAGTAACGTTTAACTCAAGCGCACTAAAAAAAAAAACCAATAGGAGAAACAATAAAGCGAACAAATTACACGGCCGACTTCTTTTCTTTTCCACGAGCAACAACGATTAGAAATCGCGTTCTACCTGTCGGGAGAATTTGATTGAACGCCTCCGTTACGCGTGTGAGCAAATTCCTAGGAAAAATTAATATTATAAATAACGATCCTTCCAACGTAAAATAAGAACAACAACAACAGTAATAATAATAATAACGAAAAGAATAAGAATAAGAAGAACGGATCCGAGCGTAATCCAATTTCGATGTTTGCTTTTTTCGCGACACGCGTGATAAAGCTGGGTAGCCGAGCGTGGACGTGAAAAATCGCGGCCATATTGTATATGTGCCTGTGACTGACTGCCTACCTCACCGTCTTGCCATCCATACGCCGAGATTAATCAATGACATCCCATCTGGAGGAATGTCTTCGGGTTTGTATTTGTCACTCGCACCGTTCCTTCCTCCACGCCCGGCCGAGGGAAGGTAAAATGGAAAACGGGGGGGAGGGGGGATACGTCGAGATCGATCCTTCAACGGGCCTCGAGAGAAACCTTTGATTTTTAAATTTCCGATTGAAAAAATTCTTGAGGAAAAGGAAGAATTTTTTTTTTGATTTGAGAATTTTAGAATAAACTTCTTCTTCTTCGATTTGTGACGCAGATAATTTTAGAACGGAAATACGAGTTTGGTTCAAGAAATTCTGGATGAGGGATTCTGTTGATGGGAGAAGGGAAATGGAATGAATTTAATAATGGATGGAATAACGTTCGAAAGAAAGGAAAGGAAAATTTTTTCGAATTCGTTCAAGCAGTGAAACAATTTGGATAAAGTTTCTTTTTCGATTCTTTTATTTTTTAAAATTAAAATTAAATGTATCAATTTTTTTAGAAAAAGTGAGTCTTTGTAATTTGTGTCAGGATTGAATTTTGTATTGCATACGAATCTATTTTCATATACACGTATCCGTTTTTAAAAAGAGCTTTAGATTCTTTTTCGATTCTCCCATTTTCAAAAAATTAAATTTACCAAGTCGAGAGCCTTCAGAAACAGTTCAATAAAATTTCTTTCCTTTCCAAGCCAGTTCTTGTAATCGTGTAAAGATTGGACTTCAATACAACTCGTACATTTGTTATATACACGTATCCATTAATTTAAAAATTTACTAAATCGAAAGCTTTAGACTCTTTTTCGATTCTCCCATTTTTAAAATATCAAATTTATTAATTCGAGAGTTTTAAATTCTCCCATTCTCGATTCTCTTTTCGATTCTCTTATCGAAGAGAATTTCGAATTTCTTATCGAAAAGTTTTAGATTCTTTTTCTCTCATTTTTAAAAAAATTAAATTTACCAACTCGAGAATTTTAGATTTCTTTTCGCTCATTTTTAAAAAAATTAAATTTACCAACTCGAGAGTTTTAGATTCTCTCATCGACTCGAGAGCTTTAGATTCTTTTTCTTTCATTTTTAGAAAAATTAAATTTACCAACTCGAGAATTTTAAATCCTTTTTCTCATTTTTAAAAAAATTAAATTTACCAACTCGAAAGCTTTAGATTCTCTCATTCTCATTTTTCGATTCTTTCATCAATTCGAGAGCTTTAAATCCTTTTTCTCTCATTTTTAAAAAAATTAAATTTATCAACTCGAAAGCTTTAGATTCTTTTTTTTTTTCATTTTTAAAAAAATCAAATTTACCAACTCAAGAACTTTAGATTCTCTCATTCTCGACTTTTCGATTCTTTTATCAACTCGAGAGCTTTTTCGATTCTCTCATTTTCAAAAAAATCAAATTTACCAACTCGAGAACATTAGATTCTCAAATTTTCAACTTTTCGATTCTCTCATCGACTCGAGAGCTTTAGATCCTTTTTTTCTCATTTTTTAAAGAAATAAAATTTACCAACTCGAGAACTTTAAGTTCTCTTTCTATTCTCTCATTTTCAAAAAAGTCAAATTTACCAACTCGAGAGCTTTATATCCTTTTTCGATTCTCTCATCTTCAAAAAAATCAAATTTACCAACTCGAGAGCTTTAGATTCTCGACTTTTCGATTCTCTCATCTTCAAAAAAAGTCAAATTTACCAATTCGAAAACTATCTTTTACCAAAAAAGATAAACTTCATCATAACAAAACTCTCCCCTCCATTCCCTCCAAAATTCCATCCCTTCTTTATTTTCTCCTCCTTTTTTCACTTATTCGCCTCCGATCGCCAAGATCGTTCACCCCTCCAAATTCGAGGTATTAATCGCGGCCGATAATCGACATCTCCCGCCCGAGATCCCGATTATCCCAAGCAGCAAAACAACAGAGACCTCTACACACAGAGACGCGCTCCAAAGAAGCCCAACTCCCCCCACTCCTCCTTCGAACGCGCGCGCACTCACGCACGAACGCACGAACACGTACATACCAGCGGATAACTCCTTCCTCGGAGAACTCGGGCAAACCTCCGACAAGGGCTCCGCTAATGAATTTGGAAACTGCAATCAGTAGCGTAGCTACTGGCCCAGGGTTGGATGCGGGGATGTTGGAGGGCTCCGACTCGAGGAGGGCTGGCTCGAGGGGGGAGGGATGAAAGAGGGCGGATGTGACGCGGAATGATGGAGCGCGGACCGTGGAGAAAAATGAGAGTGGCGGAAAGGCGAGGGTGGAGGGACGCTGATGGATCGGCGCTCCTCCCTCCGTTCCACCTCCCCTCCCCTCCCCTCCCCTCCTCCCCCCGCCCCCGCGCGCGCGCCACCCTCCTCCGCGCCACCGCCGTTCAGGTTCGCGCTCCCAGGGGTGGAAAAGCCCCGCAATATTACTCATAGTCCTGCTACACTACCCTCCTCCTCCTCCTCCGTTCTCCTCTCCCCCTTCTTCTATTTTTTTCCTTCCGTTTATTGTATTTGTTCGAAGCTTTTCAAGCCTCCTCCTAGATAAATTAATTTGCCCCCCCCCGTGGGTTTAGAAATTGACATCCTAATCGAGAAATCGTAATTTAATTTATCCATCGGGAGGATCGAGTCACTTTGGACGTCGCCGATTCTTTGATTTTGCGCGAAACGTCTCGAAACTTACCCTTATACGCGTCAACACGTGTGAAAGTTACCCTAAAGTATCAGGGTTGTTGATTATTCATGACCGATCCTCTTGGAGCAACCGCCATTTCCACGACCCTCCAATAATATATATATATATTGTTGGGCGATAAGATTAAAATGAATCATTTATTGGCAATTCGAGGCACGGAATTATAGGAATTCGGTTGGAAAAATTGTATCATCATCACGTTGGGAGAGCGTTTTATTTATGCCCGAATTTAATCGTTCGAGATCGTTATCGATGGATCTGTGTCGGTACACGCGATAACTATTTGCATTGGGCAAACACAAGGTACATACGGGTTTAATCAGTTTCATGATGTCCGACAATTTTATCGGATCCAGTGCATTTAATCTAAGATACGTTGTGTATATACACGTTGTATATATGTGTATATATATACATGTATTGACAATGTGACGATATTTCCGGGGACGGGTAAACAATCGGACGTGTAACAGGCTTGTTACAACGACTGAATCTGTTAGGCGAATCTGTTATACTCGCCAACAACAAAATCCGTGTATTTATTTGTGCGTCTGATAGGCGAAACCCATACGTTTTACCCTTTTTCGATCCGATAAATTATAATGCTTGCGTTGCACGCGGATTCCGCGTGTCAACCAGGCCGAGACACGTTTGCCCAACCGTTGATCGGTCGATGAGTCGTATCGATTAAAGAATCTCTTTATCCTTTGCTAAAGTGGGAAAATAATATTCCAAACGTTCTACTCTACCGACACACTTTTTCTTTAATACCGAATCCCAAGGCGAGCAATATCCAATTATATATATATATATATATATATATATATATATATATATATATATATATCTAAATCGAAAAATAATATTCCACTCGTCGAACATCCCACGAATACTTTTTCCTTCGTATCCGATTATACCAGATCGAGTCGTTCGCGTGAAATCGGAAAATAAAATTCCACTCGTCAAACATTCGTCGAAAAAAGGAAGAAAAAAAAAAAAAAAAAAAAGAACGATCGGCCGGGCAAGATGGAAATTGGTCGAACAGAAATTTCGGTGGACATCCATCCAAAGCCTCTCCTCAATACGAAAACTGTCGGCGTCAGAATCAAGGGTTGGAGAGGTCGCTCTCTGGCAGGTACTATCAGGTGGAGGGGGGAGGGGAGAGGGCCGAGACCGAGCTTTTGCGGGCGGTTGGCGCGATTCGGATGGCGGCGCCACGTACCGCCATTACTCAACTATTCACTCGGTAGCGCAATCATACGTCACAAAGGCCTTTCATTTGCAAGCGCATTGTGGAAACCCGGGCGATATTAATTGCCGCGGCTCGTTACCCCTCTCCGCTACCGAAACCGACCTCTCCGCCGCTCCCCTCCCTCCCCTTCCCCCGTTCCCTCGTGGCGAAAGCCCTCCATCCGACACGGCGACGGAGACGGAGGGGAGCGGGGGAGGGGGCCACGTTCGGCTATTTCCCTGCGTATTACGTATTCCGCTGCCATGCGGCGGCTCTGTCCTCCTGCGTTTCCAACCGACCCTCCCCCTTTCCGAAAGGGGTTCTTGCGCCTGACAAATACGTCGTCCGAGGGCGACGCGAGCGTGGAACGTGACTGCCTTCTTTCCGCGCTTTTGCCGCGTCCGCGGCGAATATTAATTTTTCGCGGTTTCGAGAGCCAGGAAGAGGTGGGAAGAAGAGAAAGAGGAGAAGGAGGAGGAAAGAAGCTCGCTTTTTCTATCGTCCGCCGTGTGGATTAGACCGTCACCAGGATGAAGGAGAGGGTAAGTTGCAAGTTTATTCGAACACGAGGATAGAATCTTGCAGAATATCATCCAAGAATTTCGCGGGTATTAATTTTGTACCGAGAGTGAGAATCCTCCACCACTCTCTTTTATATATATATATATATATATTTATTTCCATTCGAGTTTAATTAGCGATACATTGCTCGTAACCCCGACCAATTAAATTAATAAGAGGTATCCGTCAGTATATCCGAAATAATAGCTACCATCCGTCTTAACCTGCTACCGTCTTAGCTCGCTGGGTATTCGACCGTCCTCCTCCTCGTGTACTCATTGATTTTCAACGGGAAAAATATATATCCCTCCACGCGCGAGTCGCACACAATTTTCGCCGAGAACCGATCCCGCGTTGGTCCTAATGCGAGTAAAACGCGTGGGAAGGAAGGAGGGCGCTGGTCGCGCGGCCTGGTGGCGATTCAACCAGCTAATGGCCGGCCATACTTTACGCGTCGAAGGGAATATGTTTAAGGATGCACGTTGATGCGTGGTAATTCACTTTCGTACGTGTTAATATCGGCAGTGCTTGGCGACGGGGAGGAGGCCTCGTTTAATTACGGCCATAAATTGGCCGTATCTAAAAATATTTCGTAACGCGTTTGTCATCGGTCCCACCGTCGCTGGAAATATTTCGTTTCGACCGATCAATCTCGAATTACAGGCTCGCTCGCTCGTTCGTTTCTCCTCGAAAGACGCGGTGGCGAAAGAAGAAACGAAATGGGCGGCGCGCTTCCGCGATAATGACCCCCCCCTCTCTCTCCTTCTCTTCCCCAAAGTCATCATCATTATCGCCCTTGCTTGCGATGCAAGCAAGAAGATAGTACGTATCTTGCGAGTCGTACAAAGATCGGTTCGTACGCTTTTTGATAACCGATAAATTACATGAGAAAAGGAATTATAAAGAAAAAAAGAAAAAGGGACGGTTTTGAAAATTCACGCGCGATTCGAGAAAGGCGATGTGTATTTAAATCCCGTGTGAACAGGAACGGAGAATCGTCCAGTCGGTCGTAATCAAATACGCATTACCCGAATGTATCCCGTCCACGTCGCGTGTCCGCCTGATTCCGCGTCTCTCTCTCCTATGTACGATACAACTACCTCCTCTTCCCCTCCTCCTCCTCGCCCTCGGCCCTGTGGATGAGTATACCATACATCTGGCCTACGATGTGACGTGTTTCCAGTGGCGCCACGTACCGATAGGTAATAACGTGTCTGCGCTACATTCATCTTGGCACGCGAGGCGACCATCATCATGCTCGGGAAGCCGAATCGGTGACGGAGATCTTGGTCATCGAGGGAGGAGGGAGAGGATGAAAAAAGAAGAAAAAAGGAAGGAAAGATTTATTTATCTTCGATTTCGATTAAAAACAAAAAAATCCTTCCTCCAAATCCCAACGAAGAAGAAAGGGATTCCCTTCGTCTCCATATCTTTCGTTTCTCCGCTCGAAGAAGACGAAGGGGAGGGGGGAGAAGGAATAACGGATTGGTCGGTCATCATCGAGATATATCGATTACTCTCGAATCGATCTCTCTCGCCTTGGACGACGGATCGGGAAAAAGTTTTCGGAGGATACGCTTCCATCCGGTCGGAAGGGAGAGGGGGAGGGGGGAAGAGAGAAGACGCGTCGCATACACGCGTGGAAAGGAAGGAAAGAGGGGGGGGAAGAAGAGGGACGATAGACACCGCGAGGGGGTCTCGCGCAGCACGAACTTGTCCAGGATAGAATGGGATAGGTGGGGCCGTTATTAATCTGGTGTCGAGTTGAGCACAAAGTTATATAGGAGCTCAGGAAATGAAACACGAGAAACCTCCCTCCTCCTCCTCCTCCACCTCCGTCCTGCCTCGCCTCCCACTCCCGTATCCACCCTCTTCTGTGTGTGCTTACCTCTCCTGTTCCCGCCACCTACCCCTTTTCTCCCTGTCTCCGCAGTCCAAGTTTGAATGTATTACCGGGACCACCCTCTCTCCCTTCCCACCAGTCTCCTACGGTCAGATGGAGATATAACGATCACAGGCGCACATGAACCACGGGCCCGCGGAGACATGCATATTTATGCCCACTGCCCATAGTCTCTCTCTCTCCTCTCTGCCGATTCCAGAAACTTGTATTTTCCCCCTCCCCCTTACTTCCGCTCGAGGATCACGCGTTTGACGATTCAATAGATCTTGGTATTCAGATTCGCCTATTCTTTTTTCCATTCGACTTCGTGGATTTCGTTGAAACATTCGATTTTCTGATCCTACGATTAAAATGCTGAAAAAGAAAGAGAGAGAGAGAGAGAAAAAGGAAGAAAGGAAGAATCTCGAGCAAGAGTCTCGAGTTTCTAACCATCCAAAGGAGAGGAGACGCTTATTAACGACGCTTATTCCAACCAGCTGCTGCAGGCGCAGGCCTGTCTTTATGCAAAGAGGTTATATGGGTTATATCGCGAGGAGGGCGCCACCGTTCCCCTCGCGCCATTTTCTCCGCGCAATAGCCGCGCAATTATAAGCCCATCAACGAAGGCTACGCGTGTTTTCTTTTCTTTTTTTTTTTTTCCTCTCCCCCTCTCCTCCTCCCCCTCACCCCGGGAGAGGCAACGGGAGAAAGATTCGTACAGTTCGGAGGAGGAAGGAGACGGAGACGGTTTACACAAGGTAACGCGGGCATTTCGTGCATCAAAGTCGGTCTGATGCGATTTTAATCGCGCGGCTACCCCTCCAGCCTTTTTCTCCGCCCGCCGCCAAAGGCGGCTCGACTCGGGACCGAGATCCAACCCCTGCTGCCAGCCTCGCTCTCTCGATGCGAAACTGATTAACTTCGATTCGCTTCTACCTGATATCCGACCATTTGTTATATACTGCGCGTTCTCGTTTCGGGAATACGAAACCAATTTCGTAAACGTTTCAAAAAATTATCTCTAAATAAACTAAATCCATCCTCCACTTCAAACTTCGTATCCCGTGATAATTAATTTCGACCATTCCAGCTATCCATTGTTACAAATTCTCCTCGATCGATAACGTCATTTTCTGAAAAAGAAACAAGGGAATCGAATTAAAGAAAAATCATTCCAAGGAACGACGGTCACTCGAAAGATTAGCAAAAGATCGCGTAAGCAAGTAAGCAAGTAAGCAAGTAAGCAAGTGTAAGCGAAGGAAAGAAAGAAAGCACGAGAAGTAAAGAAGGAAGGAAGAGAAGACAAATGCCGGGGCCATCAGCGCGCCAAGCCATTTCTGCCTCATTGTGGACTCCATTTGCGACTCTTAGATTGCCCGGTGAAATATCTCGCCGCGGTGATGGAAAAATCGCTAGCGTAGGGAACCGAGCAAAATAAAAGTAGCCGGGCATTTCTCAGCTCCCTCAGAGGAGGGAGGAAGGGAGAGCAACGCGAGGGCCGCTTCTCCTCCTCCCCTCGTCGGGCAAAAACCGAAAAGCGATGGAAAGCGTCGAAGCTACCCTACGAGGTGCAACACCCGAATAGAAACTTTGGAGACGTTGATGGAGACCTCCTTCTCTCTCTCTCTCTGTTTCCTTCCTTCTTTCCTTCCTTCCAAGTTTTCGATCTTGCATCTTTTTCAACGTTCAAAAGCGTACAGTTGCTTACACTTCGCTGCACTCGCTCTCCTCCATTCCTCTCGATACGTTTCTAGAATTAAGAGAAGAGGAATGAAACTTACTTCGTTGTCGCGCGACGAGAAAGAGAGAGGCCGACTTTTAAACGGTATTTATTCCAAGTTTGGAAGGGAACGGTCTCGTTCGATGGAATGGCATGCGATGGCCGCATCAGGGATCCTTTTCTTCTCGCCACGAGGAATCCCACGAAACGAGAAGAGAGGAGAGGAGAGGAGGGGAGGGGGGGATTTAGCAGACGCCATTTACGCGGCGCGGTTTCTTTTCCCCGGGTCTCACACATGCTGACCTCGCTCGGTTTTTCCGGCCTGCCTCGGGGCGAAATCCGAGCGACGGTGCATTAACTCTCCAACCCGAGCAGCCTAATGACGCCACCGCGTCCCCATAGGGATCCTACACGCTCGTGATTTCTTTCTCGCTGCTTTCCGCTTATACACGAACCCCCGGTCCTTCCTCCATCTATCACCCCACAGCGCGGAGAAGAAAAAAAGAAGAAAAAGAAAAATCCTCCATCCTTATATCGCGTGTCCACCAACCTCCCTCTTTCCCTCTCTTCCTATTGTCTATTATATCGTTTCTTCTCTTCGTGCTTGGTTCGTGCACGAGGAGGAATTTACACAGCCAATAATTTCTCTATTGTGTGAAAAAAAAAGGGTAAACGTCGAATCGAAACGAGGCCAAAAGGCTGTAGCAAGAAACGAAGAGAGAGAGAGAGAGAGAGAGAGAGAGAGAGAGAGAGCGGAAGGGGTGGAGGGTTAAGCGCCGGAGGGATGGAGGGAGAGGAAAGTGTAATCCCAGACGATCAGCGTGCGGCAGATTCGGCCTTAATGAGCTCGAGCAATGATAAATGACGCCGTGGGCCGCGCCTCTCTCTTACTACGTTTATCCTCGGCACGGAATAAGGTGTATCCTTGTACGAGGGCCCCCTCGAGTTGGGTATATACCTGGCCCTGGTCTTCCGAACAGCATCCATCCTGGATCCAGCCTTCCATCTCCCGTCTTCGTTCCACGGTGTAAAAGCTTCATCTCCGCCTACGATCCCTCAAACTCGGCCCAGGGATCGGGGAGAATTCAAAATGGCAACCGTGTGGCTCGGCCGGCCAGACCTCCCCCGAGCCAAGTGACACCCATCCATCCTTCGTTCCGGGACGTTTCAATTGGGTGTCTTTCCCACCGTTGCCACCGTGCCTACTTGGCTTTGTATTCGGCCAAGTGGTTCAATCTTTTTGTCGCAATCTTGCTTGAGTTGTTTCATCCATGCTCGTTGAATCGAACTTTTCAAGTGTTATATTGGAAGAGTTGTAGAAGAGACAATGAAATGAGATGAGTTGATTTGACGGCGAGGTAAAGTATTGTAGAGACAGGTTTAATTATTACTTGTTGAATTTCATCCATGCTCGTTGAATTGAACTTTTCAAGTGTTATATTGAAAGAAGATTTGTAGAAGGGACGATGAGATGAGATGAGTTGATTTGACGGCAAGGTAAAGTATTGTAGAGACAGGTTTAATTATTACTTGTTGAATTTCTCTTGAGATGGAATTGGATAGCTAACATGCTTGGTTCAAATTTTCATGCATCTGAAAAGAAAAATAGATGTAAGAAAAATATTCTAAAGTTCAAATATTATGATTTATATTCTTATTTGTATATTGAAGTTTGTAATACAATTATAGAATATCATTTTTCTTTCTGAAAAAGAAAGATATTGGACTTGATCACCATCTCTGCCAAAACTGGATAAATATTTATCCCTCTTCTGTTTCTATTTGTTCTTTTCCTGTTTATTTTTTGGTATCCCGTGAGACGAAGCTAAGAACTGGAGATGGAGAATCTGTTTAGAATGGGGGGTGGTTCGACGTGACATAAGACGACACGGGTGTCGTTTTGATAGGAGAAGAAAAAAAAAAAATTTAGATACCTCGACTGGAAAGAGTTTTCCTGAGAGAAAAATTAGTCGTGACGATAATAAGGGTTCGAGTGTACCCATTGAGCGTCGAGTTTCGTTTCGAGGACCGTGTTCGTTAATAGGTTTTCCGTCTGAAGTGACGCGGGGCCATTCGTTCTCGTGACGTTTCAATTGTGAAGCCGATCCTCCGGGACCCAACACGGAAGTTGATCGACCGTTCTCTTCGAAATTTTCAACCTCGAGATCGTGAGATGCGAAACTACCTGATCTGTCGTCGAGTTCGTTTAATTAATCACGATGGGAAATAGTAAGACACGAGATTTCATCAAACGGAATCATCTGCTACGGCCTGAAAGAATAATTATTGGTTAGCTACACGCTAGAAGAATTAATCGTTTGATTATTTATCATTATCAAGATATAAGGAAAAAAATTACTTAACTTGTGAATCGATTACGAATGTTTCCACTTTTATATAAAACACGATTAAAAATAACGATATCTTTACCATTAATCGAGAGGAAAGAGTTCCTTTGAGTGCAATCAATCCTTTCGCAGGTGCAAAGATGGTTACGTACACCGCCATATTGACAGGTGATTCCGATGAAGCAGATCCTTTGTTAATGAGCTCGTTATCCACACGAACGATCACGGCCTGTGTTTGTCAACATCACTGCATTCCCCTGGTTCCGTAATTGCTTAATAAACCAGTCGAACCACCAAAATTATCCCTTGATGGCACGAAATTTCAGATGGAAATAAAAAATCGTGTTTATATTTACGTGCACTTGGAGAAATTTCGCGCGTTAACGTGACCACCGTTTAATCGGCCATCTTAATTTTGGTATACAATGATATGAAGGTATGCGCGTATATATATATATATATATACATATAAAGGAAGAATTAAAAACCGAAAAATTTTCGTTCAAGGTATAATAAACGCAACACTCGTTTCCATTAACTCGTTTCTCGGCCTCGGGCTACCTGATTTTGGCCAATCAACTTTATCTCGATGTTATATATTCGACGAAACGACGAGCACCTTTATTTTATCGATATTATAAATTCCAATAACACGAATATTATCGTTCAAAAACTTGGATACAAATATCTTCGAAATATCTTTATTTTATCGATATTATAAATTCCAATAACACGAATATTATCGTTCAAAAACTTCGATACAAATATCTTCGAAATAACTAACTAACTAAGAAAGCGTACCAACAAAACACACAAAGCAAACGTCTTTCGATGAAGAGTGACATCTACATTTCTCTAAAAGAGAACGAAAAGAAAGAGAAAGAGAGAAAGAGAGAGAGATCAGAAGCCTCTATCGCGAGATCACCGCTTCGCTATTCGTTACCGTGTCCGCTAGAAAAAGCAACGCGGAGTTTCTCGCGCGAGATCCCCGCAAAGGGCGCAGGATCTTCTCGTTCCCGTGAATAAGGTGCATTAATCAAGCGCCGCGGGCGTCTGACGTCTTAATCCTGGCTGGCCTACGCACCGTCCTCTCTACGCCCACGCCCTCTATGTACTACTAAACGGCCGCTACGTCACCGATTCGCGGCCTTTGTGCGCGGCCATTGCTGCTTCATCGTGGGATCGGTCTTCTCCTCTTTTCGCGGGTAACGGGACACGACAAGCTTCGTGTCGATATATTCTACGAGGAATGGAAATTTTACGCGACGGTGGACAGGTTTATTCGTATTCATGCACAGAAAGCGGGAGGAACAGTTACACTCCGCGGGAACGAGAAGGAGGTGGAGAGGTTATGTTGTTACACGTCGCTGGATTCTTTCCGATTCGAATCGGCTCGACGTGGCCGTTTCGTGCAAGTGTGGGTGGATAGATGGTTGTAGGTAGATTCGATATTGGGATTTTTTGATTCGAATAAAAGTTTTTTTAGAAGAATTTAAATTTACACAAGAACATGCTGATCACGTTGAATTCACGTATAGGATGTAAGTTTAAATTTAGCAAGTTTTGATGAATTATGGCAGATGATGCACAATTTACATCGATTTCTACGATAATTCGTCTGACGAAATTTCTGATTCAGGTTTCCATCGAGTATATTAGATTGAAACATTTATAGAAGATCATATTGATCACGTTGAATTTACGTTAAGTTTAAATTTAATACATTTTGATAATTTATGAAAGATTGTGCATAATTTACATCGATTTCTACGATAATTCGTCTCACGAACGTGGATCAAATTTCTGATTCAGATTTCTATCGAATACATTACATTGAAGTATTTACAGAAGACCATACTGATCGCATTGAATTCACGTATAGAACGTAAGTTTAAATTTAATAAATTTCGATGGTTTACGGAAGACATTATGCAAGACAATTTACATCTAAGATTTCTAAGATAATTCGTCTGAAGAACGTGGACCAAATTTCTGATTCAGGTTTCCATTGAGGAACGCCGAGGAGAGGACCAGGTAACCGATCAGATGGTGGGGGTAAAGGCAGGGGGAGGGGAAGGAAAAAAGCCCGTGTATACGAGCTAATCTCGGCGGCATCGTTTTCGTGGGTGTCATGCTTTCACTTCGTGGGGTTCAGGCTGTCTGTAGAAGGCGATTGGTTCTCGCTCAGCTCCTCCCAGAATCCATTAAGAGCCGAAACGGAGAAACACGGCATTAATTTTAAAACCAATCCCGAAGGAGAAATCGGGCATTGGCCGCGCCATTCCAGCTTCCGTGAAATCTGTCCCGTGAAAAAAAGCCTTCTTAATTGCCCCTACTACTACGAAACAACGTCTCGCTTCAGGGATCAAACATTTCCTTCCTTCAAACTACGTTCCTCTTGATCATCCATCATCCTGATCGCGCCGCACTTCAATCTTTTCCTAGGAAGATTTAATCAGACATTGCATATTGTATTCGATGGGTGGATTAGTTATCGGAACAGGTATATCAAATAAAATTATTTTCCCTTCGTGCATTGATCCAATTCCAAAAAGTATTCACACAAATATATTAACACGGGATTATACGCGAATTCTGTGAAAGTTTAAGATCAAGAAATCAAACTTTGGGGGGTGGGGGGAAAGGGATATCGATGAAGCTGAACTGGTTGGAAAGGACAAGAAGGGAGCCGAATCAGGAAAGGAGAAAGCGAAGCGGTTAAAGTCGAAGTCTGGTACAAAAGAGACGAGGAAGGATAAGGGACAGAGATAGGAATAAGAAGAGAGCAAGGTTTAGGTAGCTACTCTCTTGCTCAGGTTGAAACGAAGGGAGCCGCCCTGTGTTTGTGCTCTCGCCGGGGAGCACAAAGAGAAATGGCGTGGTATTTATCAGTGCTCACCCTCCTCTCTCCTCCTCCCTATCACCTCGTACGGCATACCACCGTCTTTGTCTA
Source organism: Apis mellifera (assembly GCF_003254395.2). NCBI lineage: Eukaryota > Metazoa > Arthropoda > Insecta > Hymenoptera > Apidae > Apis > Apis mellifera. The sequence continues at coordinate 4,130,578 of NC_037653.1, forward strand.
CCGCTCGCCTCCCCCCCCCTGCCTTGCTTCCATTCCACATCCAAATCCATTCGCCTGCCTGCCAAACCCTCTCTTACCCCCCTCTAAGCTCTCTCTTGATGCCCTTTCGCGCACCGCATATATGGCCACTCGATCTTCTCCTCCGCGGGACTTTGACAGCTGTCTAATTCACGTTGCGCCCTCGTTTCCACCTGTGCTCGTCCTGAATTTCCTCGCTCCAAGATATTGGCTAATGCTTTTTCGTCTTCTATCGGATAATAATATATATATATATAAAATATCGATTCGAAATTTTTTGTTATTTACGGTAAACTTTTACGATTCTCCGCTTCTCGAATTTCAATCTCCATCCCAATTGTCCAATCGACCGAGCAAATTTATCAGCCACGATCGAAACCAAATGTTAAATAATAACATTTGTCGTTTAATCAACGGAGGAGGGACAGAGTCGAAGAAAACAGGAAATGGAGGGGACGGTCACGGGATATGTCGAAGGTGGGGGTAGCGGGACACACACACACACACACATTCGGGCGCGCGTAAAAATGCACGCGTGTCGTGGCCGTGGTACGAGCGTGTACGTGCACGTTGGGTTAGCAATATGTAACGCACTTTAGGAGTAATGCTACTACGTCAAAGCCAGCGCCACCGAAAATATGAGCCGGCTGCCGAGCGCCCCGCTAATGCCCGCCCATTTATTATGCTTACATTATTTCGAGATTATTAGTCTTCCCCCTCCCGACCCTTCTAAAAACCTTACGTAATGTTTTGACTCGCGACCAACCGCGCTCGCCGTTAATGAGGACGAGTCGTTCCAAGAATTTCACCCGTACTCCTCCCCTCTTTCCCTAATTTGCCACCGTGCCGGGCTAGTTTGGACAACCTCGAAACGTAAACGAAGTGGAGAAATGGCGAGAATGTTATCTTTATTGTCGCGCAAGCGGGATAATTAAATTTAATTATGTTTTGATGTAGATATGATCTGTATATATATATATATATATGAATTTATGTTTTGGTTGGTTTAGAAGAAGTCGGTTAAAGAAGAGGATATTTATAGCAGTTTCACGATAATTCCGGTTTTATTAACGGGTAAATCGATAGATTTGTCCTTCTTAATTTTTATTGGACGCAACACGATGTTGGAACGCGATGTTGAAATATCACGAATACACGAATTTTGGGGGAGCAACAGTTGTACGAAAGGCTTAATTTCGATTATTGTTGGCAAGGGTGATTGGTGTTTCTTGAAGGAGGGCGATAATTCACGAGGGGGAAGAGGAAATTACGATAATATCTCGGGAGATGAAAGTTGTTCGAAATTGTTCAATTTGTTGCCATTTTGCCGTTTCGAGAGATCCTTATCTTTTCAAGAACCGTGGTTCCACGGGGAGGGGGGTAAAGGCGGAGGAAGAGGGAGGAGAAGGGGGAGGTGGAGGAAAGTGAAACGTACACGGCAACATTGTGTGTGTGTGTGAGAGAGAGGGGAGGGGAGGGCGGGAATGAATAAAAGGATGCGTCGTTACGCTTCCCGAAACATGAGAAATGGCGTAAAAATTGCGGAAGACAGGCAGAATCGTTCGATATTAATTATCGAACAACGCACGAAATACCAGAAGCCGAAATATTTTCCCGTGAGTAATGCCCACTGCCCTCGCGATCCAAGTTAAGTTAATAGCCTTTGCAGAAACCAACCAACGAGGTTTCGCCTACCAAATTCCCTTCGGAATTCTATTACCTTTAAAAAGGAGAAACCGCTCCTCCGAATTCTTCATCCAACACGCGCATTCTCGCGAAGAATTTATTATTATTCGAATCTTCTTTTTTATATATACAAATTCAGCTTCACAAAAATTTCTCTTATCTTTTCAGTTATTACAATCAAACATTTCGAATTCTTTCGAAATTATCGTTCTCCTCCTAGAAGAAAGAGAAGAGACTCGATCAGGTTGATCCACGTTCCAGGTTAATCGCGTTAGGAGAAGAGATCCAACGGGAGAGGAGAGGCAAACACTCCTCAAGACGGGAATGTATCAAATCCGAGTTAGGGCCACGGCCAGCAGCTTGCGCCTCTCGCAATCCCTCTTTCCTTCTCCCACCGTTCAACAGCCTCCCCCCCCCTCCCTCTCCCCGTCTCTTTCTCTCTCGCTCGCTCGCTCGCTCGCTCGACTCGACTCGACTCGGCACGGCTCGACTCGACTTATTATTTGTAGCCACAGCGTGGTGGTTTGCCGGCGCGCACCAGCATCCATTTAATCTCTCTCAGTGAGGAGCGTTTCTTTGATCAGCGCGCGACCGCATCTGCCTGGTAATATCTCAAGCTGGTCCTGCAACCGGCGTCCCGGGCGCGAGCTCCCCGTCTTGCCCGCACCGGGGCATTTGTTCCTGTCAACCGGCACCTCGGATAGTCTCTGTACCCGTTGACTGCCCTCTCTATCCTTCCTCTTCTTTCTCTTATTCTTATTCTTATTCCCCCACTCCTCTCCCTACTCCTCGGTTGGCTGGCCTGGTCGGTCGCAAAAAAAGGAGGCTCTCGAGTCGCGAGCTCACGAGTCGCGTGTGCGCTTCGTATACACGCGATATATATATATGATGTATTTTTCTTCCATTCCCCCTTTTGTTTCCTACTTTTCTTACGTACTTAATAATCGCTACTTTTAATTAACACAAACTTCTCTATTAAACGAAATTCTTTCCCTCTTTAATCGATTCTACTTGATTTTCCCTGTACAATTGATTAATATATACGAAATTAAAAATCGTGGTAACTCGCTCCCTTCTCTCGTCTAAATAATTTCAATATTCCTTAATAAACGAAGGAGTGCATCTCGACAGCTCGTTATCGTGCTTCGATCACCCCTCTTATTCACAAGATAAGGGCGGCTGTTCGCGAAAACTCGCTCAGCTCGTGTTGTCACTCGTTCCTCCTCGCCTCATATACAACCCAACTAACGAGAGAGAGAGAGAGAGAGAGGGAAGGAGGCCATCCTTCTCCCTCAACAACAACCTTCCTCGCCCGTCTCCTTTCACCGCCGCCCCCTCCCACTTCTATCCTATTCTTCTTCGCCCCGCTCACGCCCGCCCGCTCCAACTTCCTCGCCCGGGTTCCCGCGATGAGATATGACTGCCACATTATCACCTGATTATGTTATCACTTTGCATCGGCCGTTCCTTTGCCGCCGTGGCTGAAACTACCGTTTATCACCAGGCCTGGCGCGGAGATCCTTCCCGGGCCCGGTTGAACGGCCGCGTCCTTCGCTCCACCCCTCCCCCCCCCCGACCATCCGTTCCCTCGGGTGGGGGCGCGCGCGACTCGTTCGAAATTTTTCCATCCCATCCTCGCGCCGGCTCTTGACGGATCTTCAATGGCGGCCAATAACTTTCGCGGTTAGCTGGCCACAGCCAGGGTTAATAAACAGATGTAGAAGTATGGAAAACGAAAATTTCTTAGAAACGATTCGAATTAATAAATAAAAATTTTATATCGCATCTCTCTCTTCCTTTTCAATTTCTTAACGTATAAAAATAATTTTTTATCTTCGTTCCAACAATTACAATGTTAATAAACAGGAAAATGAAAATTTCTTAGAAACGATTCGAATTAATAAATAAAAATTTTATATCGCATCTCTCTCTTCCTTTTCAATTTCTTATAAAAATAATTTTTTATCTTCGTTCCAACAATTACAATGTTAATAAACAGGAAAATGAAAATTTCTTAGAAACGATTCGAATTAATAAATAAAAATTTTATATCGCATCTCTCTCTTCCTTTTCAATTTCTTAACATATAAAAATAATTTTTTATCTTCGTTCCAATAATTACAATGTTAATAAACAGAGAAGTATGGAAAATGAAAATTTCTTAGAAACGATTCGAATTAATAAATAAAAATTTTATATCGCATCCTTGTCTTCCTTCTCAATTTCTTAACGTATAAAAATAATTTTTTATCTTCGTTCCAACAGTGTTAATAAACAGAGAAGTATGGAAAACGAAAATTTCTTAGAAACGATTCGAATTAATAAATAAAAATTTTATATCGCATCTTTGTCTTCCTTTTCAATTTCTTATAAAAATAATTTTTTATCTTCGTTCCAATAATTACAGTGTTAATAAACAGAGAAGTATGGAAAACGAAAATTTCTTAGAAACGATTCGAATTAATAAATAAAAATTTTATATCGCATCCTTGTCTTCCTTCTCAATTTCTTAACGTATAAAAATAATTTTTTATCTTCGTTCCAACAATTACAATGTTAATAAACAGGAAAACGAAAATTTCTTAGAAACGATTCGAATTAATAAATAAAAATTTTATATCGCATCTTTGTCTTCCTTTTCAATTTCTTATAAAAATAATTTTTTATCTTCGTTCCAACAATTACAGTGTTAATAAACAGAGAAGTATGGAAAATGAAAATTTCTTAGAATTCTTAGATTCGAATTAATAAATAAAAATTTTATATCGCATCTCTCTCTTCCTTTTCAATTTCTTAACGTATAAAAATAATTTTTTATCTTCGTTCCAACAATTACAGTGTTCTATGCTTACTCGAAAAATATTTCGAAAATAATATTAACTCGACGGTATATTATCCTATATACATTTATATTTATATTTTTAAAAAAGAATTTTTAAAAAGGAATTTTAAAAAGAATAAAAATATTCCTCCTATATGCCCAACCTGTATCTGTATAATAAAATAATCCCCGTTGCAGAAAAAAAAAAGAAGGCAATATACACGCTACTGCTCCTTGAAATGAAAAAAATGCAAAGCAATCCGACCGAAGGTGATTAAAAAGCGCGCCCGTCGAAGCGCATCCATCAAATCGAACTGCTCGCGCGGAGGCTGGAAATCGCAATTTCGCCCGACTTTTCCCCGGTGGAGAAAAAATCTCCTACTTGGAAATGGAGATTCGAGGAAAAAAAAAAAAAAAAAAAGGAGGAGGTGGATTGGCCGGTAACTGGATCCATGGCGCGGACGGGGTTGCACACGCGGGGTGCACGGATCGCTGCGGGACCATCGGGGTCGCCCACAGCTCATCGCCGCGCGATCACATCTCATCGTGGCCCGGCCATTACGAACGGAGACCTCTCTCTCTCTATCTCTCTCGTCAAGCCACCTCCATCACATCCTCCTCCTCCTCCTCTTTTCAACCCTCTACCATCGCGATTTCAACCACCATCCTCCCTATCAGCATATCCGACCGCTTAGCACCTACTTCCCAGGAGTGCGATACTCGAGCCGTAACTCATTTGAATTACACATTTCCCTCGCGCACCGCGAAATAACACCGCGCGACCTCTGTAAATTGGCGATGTAGATGGATATATGTATATGTATGGGGAGGGGGGAGAGAATATTTCGAAAAATATTACGATATTTCGATAGGGAGTGGGAGAGATTAAGATCTGGCCGAATTCGATCGATAAATGGATGAAATATTGATTAAAAATGTAGGGGAGAGTTTATGTAATTTTATATCAATGTAAAAGTATGATGGAACGAATGATCGATGTTTAAATGGATTATATAGAATTATCGAGCCACCGAAAGATTTGTAAGTGAATGAATTTCTTAAAAAAAAAAAAAAAAAAAAAAAGAAATATTCCTTCCCTATAAGTTTCACACCTCCTCCCCCTAGCGAGGAACGCGGGTAAGAAAGTTGGAGTGGCGCGTAAAAAGATTAGAACTCCGTAACTGCCGTCCGTAAATAGCGCCTCCGGTCCCGGGAGGTATCGACAAGGAAATGAACGTGGCCACGACTGATCGCCCGTATATATCCATCTCTCTCTCTCTCGGCAACGCTGTATACTGCTCCCTGGCGCCTTGCTCCGCTAATCGAGGCCCATTAAAACAACCCCGCCTCGCTCGAATTTTCTCACCCTAATCTTGCCCGGGTAATGCCCCAACTTTCTAAACCTCCCAAGATCGGCGGCCAAGTGCCTCTTAACTCGTCCACGCTTTCGAAGATTCTTTCGCCGGTGCCATAATTGCATCTCTCTTCGCCCGACGGACGACTATTTTTCGTTTCATTCGAAGAAAATTCGGGAGGAAATAAATGTAAATAATCTCTCTCTCTGAAACGAGACGAAAATTCGTTACATTGTTGGAAAAGATAAAAAATATATCTTGGATTTTTTATTTTTTTACTCGAGAAAATTTTCAAGAAAATTTTGATCCGATATCGTTGAACAATTGTCCACGGAAAGGACGATAATAAGGGAGGAAGAAAGGAGAGGAGGAGAAGAGGAAACGATTGGCGAAACGAGGGCCCGATCCTATCGTCGAGCAAGGATTTCCCTAATTATTATAACCCATTAACGCGATGAGCGTTATTATTTTAATGCCCGTATCTGCCTCCCAGTCCCGGCTAATTTGCCTCTCCTGTGAAATCGATTGTGCCGCGTGCGTTTGCACGTTCATAAATAATCAGGCCGTGTTCACGAGGATGAAAAATCGGACCCGGCTCGGTAGCGGCTCGCTGCCCCGACGCTCATAATAAATCCGCTGTTTCGCGGCTCTCTAACGAGGCGGCACTCGTCCAAGCCTCGTCGATTATATCGATCGTTCCGTGCCGAAAGTGCACGATTTCCTTCCGCGAAACTCGGCGTCTCGCCCCATTAAGCTCCTTTCCTGGCGTAACCACGACGAGATTTCGCTTTGCAATGGATTGGGAAGGAGGGAGGGGGAAGGAGCGGATTGTCGTAGATTGATCCAATCTATTCTGCCTGTCCACACCTTTATCTCGTGTACCGTGTACAAATTCTTTTCCGAGGATGATAATTAATCGATATATCTCTCAAACGAGATATACGATAAAATTTCATTAGAGACACTCTAATATAATCTTCGAAATCGAATCTCGAAAAAACTCCGTCGACTTCGCAACGCAAAATTGATCTCGTACGAATTTTCGTGTATACGAGCGAAATCGCGATCCATCATGGCGGACGGAGTAAGAGAGAGAGAGGAGAGGGAAAGAGGAGGAGGAAGGAAGAAACGTCACCTCGAGAGGGAATAGAAACGTACATTTCCACGGTATATTTGAGCCTCGAACCATTTTTCGGATAATCGTATCATGCATCGTGGGCGTGCAGATAGTTATCATAATCCTCGTATTCCTTGCGGGGTTATCGTTAACCACCCACCGATACATACTGAATCCATGAACGATGGACACGTTGCCCTTTACCGGCTACGGGACACGGGCCGCGTCACGTTGACACCAGTTTCGCGGCCCGGCCGACAGATGGCTGTCGTTTAAGCGTCGTTTCAACCCCTAAGCCCCAGGCTCATTGTTGCTACGAGTTCGGCTGGAATGAATTACCGACCCGACAAGTCGAAACGATGAGGAGATCAGCTTTATGGTCGCTCGTCTAAATAAGCGGCTTCGCGCTCCTCTCCCCCTCTCTTCTCGTGGATGAGCCGCGTTTATATTTGTCCGTCACTGCTTCGATCCTTCTTCTCCTTCTTATCGTTTTATCTTTCGCGTTTAAGTAACACGTTTCCGCCACGTGGATCGATGCTGGATCTAACCTATTGTTCGCGAAGAAATTATATACAATTTATAATTTTCATAAACATGTGTGGGTATGTGATGTGTGTGTGTGTGTGTATGTGCATGATTAATTATAAAATTTTTAAATATTGGATCGGTTTTACGTCGAGGGAAAATAAATTTAAAAAAACGTATAAATTTTCGTACAATAAAAGAGATCTGCGAGAAAAATTTCGTTAAAAATAAATTTTCATAACGCTCGTTGATTCGTTGAATATATATCCGTGTCAAAAGATTTAAACTCACCAGATATACAATCTTTTCGATCTTCGACGGAAAAACAAACGTAATCACTTTCGAACGAGGTAGGATCAACCGAAATCCTCGGCCTTTAATTAATCAAAAGAAATCTACGAGTCGCATATTTGGGATACCAAAAGAGGTTAGAAACGCGATACGCGAGGAAGCGAGGGGGAAGAAGAAAACGTCGGCAAGTTTCTTTGAAGATGTTCCCGAAAGGATATTCCCGCTACCACCGTTGGGAGCCGTGATTGCCGTAATTTCGCCTCATTACAATTACGCTAATATCCTGGCCATCAATTAGCCAAGGCTAAAGAGGCTCGCATTAAATAGCTAATGCATCGCCGCTCCACGGATCAAGCGTTCGCCTCGGTTGCTCGTGCGCGAGGATCATAGAAATGATGATGACCGCCGTGAACTAGGTTTCCACGGTCAGGCTTAATGGCTAAATTACACGTCACGATTGTATCTCGGATGTGCAACGTTTCGTCCGTTTAATGCCGCCTGTCGGGGGTGTTTCGCGCTTTGATGATTGCTGGACACGAATCAATTTGATCCGTGGTAGGAAGATTGTTTGGCTTAGGAGATGTTAATGGGATGAGATCTGGAGGATCTGATTGATCGGTGAACCTGTTTACTTTGTAAAGTGAAAGTGAGAAACTGTGAAACGTTGTTACTTTGAACATTTAGGTTAAGTAGATGCGTTAGATTGATAAAGAATTATTATTAAAAAAAAATCTCGAAAGATCTTTTACCTTTTTCTTTTTTTTTATAGTTTTCGAATAATTCTGATGCCTGAAAAATTCTTCTTGATATTATATTTATGAAATAATAAAATCATATGATAATGGTATAAAAAAAATGAACATGTTTAATTGAAAGTTAAAATAATTCAATTGGAATTCGTGGTATTTTCCAATTCAAATTCAATCTTCAACGTATATGAATAGTTTAACCTCTACTATTTTGTACAAATAAAAAAAATTTGGCAGAAAATTAATCGAATTAAGAGGGAGCGTTAAGATGAAAATAACAAGAATTCCAGTCTACACGAGCCATTAATTCTCGGTACGTATGAATGACGGGCATAGTATTGGGCACAGACGAGACTCCTTTTTACCACGACTAACAGATAAACCGAAAGAGGGTTCAACGTTTCGTGGCACGTGCTATGATTCTAGTCGAGGTCTTGTATCGATACACTTCATCTTTTTTAATTACTGGTAATAAATCAGAACGATGTCGAAAATATAGAATTTTATATATAAACGTAAGAAATAAAAAAAATTTCAGGAAGATTTTCCATTATTTTTTTTTTTTCTTTTCTTTAATTTCTGGCATCGCGATCGATCTTTTCTTCGAAAATAAATAATAAATTTATTCGCATTAATGTGAAAAGAGAAAAATCTCAAATAAAAGGTTTTTCGATCCGTGAATCGAATAATTTACAGTCAAAAATTGATCCAGGATCGAAGAAATTTTACGTCGGCGCCTACTAAATGTTATTTCCTCACGTCCTGTCATCGACTCGTATTTTGATGATTTATCGTCGCTTGTGTGATGCAATACCCTCCACGAAGTCCATAAGTGCGCGTTTAAACGATAAATCTCGGAAGTGACGGTAGGAGAAGCTTTTCAGATCGCGACACACGCGGGGTTGCTTGGCTTCTGCCTATCGATACCTTAGACCCTTGAAAGAGTTTAAATACGCGAGGCTCTTGAATATTTTAGTCCACCGAATATTTTCTTCTCTTATTCTGTTACCATTTATCAAACTGCTCGTGAAACCTGAATTTTTTGGACAACTAACTGATAACTTGAAAATTAGTAATTTTTTCTTTTTTATTTGGAAATTGTATAAATTTCTGATGAACTGATAACATGAAGATTATTATTTCTATATACTACTTCATCCTTTGCTATTGTTTTTTTATGTAATGAATCAATCCATTTGAGGTTAGAATGTCTTAATAATAATCTTTCATAGAATGGTAGAATTGTTATAATTTTTCCAATATTTCTAATACAAAATCTATTGGAATATTAGATTTCATAAAAATAAAGCTATTTTAAAAATAAAATATCAATTCAACCTATTTTTTTTAATTTATTATAATCTACATTCACCTATTATTAAATCGTTTAGTTATTCTAATAAATAATATTAAAAATTGGAACATTTCAAAGTAACTTTTACAAAAATTGTTATAATTATTAAAGTTGTTATAATTTGTCTAATATAATTAATATAAAGTTCATTGGAATATTGAATTTTATAGAAATGAGGTTATATATTCTATAAAAGTAAAAAATTAATCTCAATCTATTTTTTCTTTAATTTATTACAATCTATATTAATATATTATTTACTGAATTATTTAATTATTCTAATAAATAATATTAGAGATTAGAATATTTCAAGATAATTTTTAAAAGAATTTTTGTAAAATTAAATGATCTAACATAATTGATATGAAATTCATTGGAATGTTGGATTTCACAAAAATAAAGCTATATATTTTATATTAAAAGCAAGAAACTAGATTCATTCTGCTTATTTTCTAGTTTATAAACTAATTCATAAACTATATCTATTATTTAACTAATCTATTATTTATTGAATTATTTAATTGTTTTAATAAATAATATTAAAGATTGGGATATCTAAAAATAACTTATAAAAGAATTATAGAATTATTAATTGACTTTCTAATATAAAATTGTTCTAATTTAAAATTGAAAAATTAGATATAATTTACTTTTTCTTTAATTTATTATAATTTTATATACTTTATTATTAATATGTTATTTATTGAATTTTGTTATTTTAATAAACAATATTACAGATTAGAAAGTCTCAAGATAACTTTTAAAAGAATACAAAATTTATTGGAATATTGTATCTCACAGAAACAAGGCATATTTTATATTTAAAATAAAAAATTAGATATAATCTATTTCTTCTTTAATTTATCATAAACTACATTAACCTATTATTTATTGAATTGTTTAATTGTTCTAATAAATAATATTAGAGGTTAAGATGTCTAAATGTAACCTATGAAAAGATTATAAAATTGTGATTTTATGATTTTCTAATATGAGTAATATAACAATTGAAATAATGAATCTCAGAAATGAGGTTATACTAATTCAAAATTAAGAAATAATTAAGCTTAATCTAATGTTTCTTTAATTTATTATAATTTTACATATTTTATTGTTAACATATTTTTCATTGAATTTGTTCTAATAATACTAAAGATTAGAGAATGTTTCAAGATAATTTTTAGAAAGATATGAAATCTATTGGAATATTGAATTTCACAGAAATAAGGTTACATATTTTATATTAAAAACAAAATATTAACCTACTTATTGTTTAATTTAATCTTAATTATTCAATTTATCATAAACCTACATTAATCTATTATTTATTAAATTGTTTAATTCTAATAAATAATGTTTAAAAATTAGAATATCTAAAAATAACTTATAAAAGAATTAAAATTGTTATGATTTTCTAATATGACTAATGTGAAGATTAGATTTCAAAAATGAGGTTATTCTAAATTAAATTGGAAAATTAGGTTCAATTTACTTTTTCTTTAATTTATTAATTTGTATTAATATTATTTATTGCATTTTATTGTTTTAATAAATGATATTATTGTAATTTTTCTAATAAAGAGAATTCAATAATCAATCAATATAAATCGACGATAAAAATATAATTAAAATTCTTAAAAATTAGTCGCAAAAAAATATTAATGCTAATAAAAAGACACAAAATGATTTTTTACTTACATATGAAAGTTTCAAAAGACTATAGGACTATAAATTTCATTTCTCAACATAAATCATTATTGATTGACTTCTGAATTCTCCAAACATTCACTTTGAATCATTAATCTAACCTATCTAAGTATCTTAACTAATCTAAGTAATCTAATCTATCTAATTTATCATCTTTAAATCTTCATTAACCGAAATAAATTTCACAAATTCAATTCATCACATCAATAACTACCAAACAACGAACTTTTTTTAACCGAATCGTTCATCGATTACACTCCGATCGATTCGAGAAATTTCGTTTCTTTTTCTTGAATACTTTGTGTCGTTCAATTACAGTTTTCCGCCATTTCCGTGAGCCACGGATCGATAATAACGCAATAAATCTGGCCATCCAACGGTCAGTTATATACCAGTCAACTTATTCTTTCGGCTGTTCGTAAACAACGTGACAAATACTTCGCCGGTCCATTAATCAACTCGTCGTAAATTCGTTCACCACTTCGGCCATTTTAATTGGAAATAAAACGTGTAACTCACTAGCTTCGTTTCGCGCGCGCATCGATCTCGAATTATTCGCACCAAACTTTTGGTGAAATTCGTGAGACTTGGTGAAAAGTTCTTATTATATTTTAAAATTGCTCCATGTTGCAAAATATTTTTTTTTTTAATCTTGAAATTTAAATTGAATCTTTTTTTCTCGTTTTTTGAAATCATATCTCGACATTATATCATATCAAAAAATAGTTAGTAATTCTAGGAACTTTATATCTTAAATATTATTGGTTAATTAATAAAGTAAAAGAACTGTAACACATTGTGATATTTTAAAAAATGAAACAAGTCTTTATTTATATTATTATATAAATATTATTACTCTTTAAGAATCAAATTATTTCATTTTAAATAAATTTTACATATAATCGATATTGTGTCAATAAGAATATAATCGATAAAGAATATAATATATAGGTTAAATTTCATTTTTGTATACATATCGGCAAATTATTAAGTATATATAATATAAAAAGCTAAAAATACAATTATTTTATAAATCATCTTAATTTTTTGCAATTTTATCACATCAAAATATATCAAATATTTTATATATATATACTACATATATAGCAAATTTATATATATTTTAAATGTTATTTTAATTGTTTTAGCAGTCAATTAATATAAATTACATTTTTTTTTAAATTTTATTATTATCAAATATTATGTATTTATGCCAAATTTATATATATTTTAACTATTATTTTAATTGCTTCATTAGTCAATTAATATAAATTATATTTTCTTTGCAATTTTATCACATTATCAAATATATGGCAAATATTATATATGCCAAATTTATATATTTTTTAACTATTATTTTAATTGTTTCATTAGTCAATCAATATAAATCATATTTTCTTTGCAATTTTATCATATTATCAAAATATATCAAATATATATATGTTATATAATTATAATGTATAATTTTTATATAATTAAGTTATAATTTATAAATTTATATATATTTTTAAGTATTATTTTTTTATTATTTCAGCAATCAATCAATATAAATTACATTGTCTTTGCAATTTTATCACATTATCAAAATATATCAAATATTATATATATGTATACCAAATTTATATATATTTTAAATGTTATTTTAATTGTTTTAACAGGTAATCAATATAAATCATATTTTTTTTGCAATTTTATCATATTATCAAAATATATCAAATATATATATGTTGTGTAATTATAATTTATAATTTTTGTATAATTAAATTATAATTTATAAATTTATATATTTTTTTAAGTATTATTTTAATTATATTTCAGCAATCAATCAATATAAATTACATTTTCTTTGCAATTTTATCACATTATCAAAATATATCAAATATTATATGTATGTATACCAAATTTATATATATTTTAAATATTATTTTAATTATTTTAATAGCTAATCAATATAAATTACATTTTCTTTGAAATTTTATCATATTATCAAAATATATCAAATATATATATGTTGTATAATTATAATTTATAATTTTTGTATAATTAAATTATAATTTATAAATTTATATATTTTTTAAGTATTATTTTAATTGTTTCAGCAGTCAATCGATATAAGTTAATTTTCTTTGCAATTTTATCACATTATCAAAATATATTAAATATTACAAGTATGTATATCAAATTTATATATATTTTAAATATTATTTAAATTATTTTAATAGGTAATCAATATAAATTACATTTTCTTTGTTATTTTATCATATTATCAAAATATATCAAATATATATATGTTGTATAACTATAATATATAATTTTTATATAATTAAATTATAATTTATAAATTTATATATATTTTTAAGTATTATTTTTTTATTATTTCAGCAATCAATCAATATAAATTACATTGTCTTTGCAATTTTATCACATTATCAAAATATATCAAATATTATATGTATACCAAATTTATATATATTTTAAATGTTATTTTAATTGTTTTAACAGGTAATCAATATAAATCATATTTTTTTTGCAATTTTATCATATTATCAAAATATATCAAATATATATATGTTATGTAATTATAATTTATAATTTTTGTATAATTAAGTTATAATTTATAAATTTATATATTTTTTAAGTATTATTTTAATTGTTTCAGCAATCAATCAATATAAATTACATTTTCTTGCAATTTTATCACATTATCAAAATATATCAAATATTATATGTATGTATACCAAATTTATATATATTTTAAATGTTATTTTAATTGTTTTAACAGCCAATCAATATAAATTACATTTTCCTTACAATTTTATCATATTATCAAAATATATCAAATATATATATATGTTGCATAATTATAATTTATAATTTTTGTATAATTAAGTTATAATTTATAAATTTATATATTTTTTAAGTATTATTTTAATTGTTTCAGCAATTGATCAATATAAATCACAAATTTTCAAAATTATTTACATTATTTATGGATTTTTTCATTATTTAAACTTTCACCTGATAAATTATTAATCAATATAGTAAGTAATAGTAATTTAATAATAATTTAATTGATTTATTAATCGGAAATTTATACAATAAAGAATTTCTTGAACATTAAAACTAAGAGTGAAATTGTGTTTTTGTTACAGATGTTAAGAAAACTGTTAAGAAAACGATACGTTTTTTCTATTGGACGAAGTTACAAGCATGGATTGGACTTACAAGGGAAGGCAGAAGAAAGTCGAAGGCTTACATGGGGGGCTTCCGCGCGAAATCAAGATCTTGGTTTTAAGGTGGGGACACCGGGGTAATGGCGTGTGCATTATTCTGATAAATCGACTCGACTGGCGTCAAACCTGACTCTGCCCTGACTTGGTCAATCGTATCTACTTCTACGCAAGACGGTCGCATTCGATCCTTCAAGGGAACGTTCCCAGGGAAAAATAATGTTAAAATTTCGAAGCCAATGATATCATCCATTCGTCGAATATTAAATATATTTCCTGATATTTGCAAATATTCGTCAATAGTAGAAGAAAACATTCGCTGTTTCGCACGTGCTAATGACTACAGATCGCAATCACCCTTTTCATTTTCTACTATTCCTAGATGGAGTTGTCGATATAATCGTTTGCACATTTGTATTATTTTACGAAATATGTGTTTCTTTTCTAACCTTTTTTTTCTTTTTCTTTCTTTCATATTTATCAAATCTATCAAAGGAATACAACAAAATACGACAAACAAGTTTATAAAAGTATACGGAAACGAAGGTAAGAAATGAATCTGCATAAAAATCAACAATCGAGTCACGAGACCGATTGGCCAACTACCAAAAATTCAGAGAAAGAATCGAAGACCCATATGCACGAGGCACCCTCAAATTAATCCAACGCCGATCCCGATCGGTCCGCCTCGAATTTCCGTGGACACTGATTAAGCAACGCGAGCTTCTCCTTAATATCCAGATGCCCGATAAAGACCTTAACCAACGAGTTATCCGCGCGGTCCAGCAGATAGATACGCGGCAAAATATTCGAAACGAATGAGCCGCATCCTCGTGGACACGGCTACCGTGCATTTGTCCGCTCGTTCCTTCGTCTGGATCGTATTAATCCGCCCCTAATGAGCGACCGTCCCGTTCCGATCGAAACTGGAAAGAGAGAGACAGAGAACATGGAAAGAAAGAGAGAGAGAGAGAGAGACTTCGGGTATCGTCCTTCGAGCTAGTACCGGAGGGACGGGCTCATTACGGGCACGCCGCGTGTGCTTCGTGACCGGCTCAATATTTAACGCGTCTCGAGGCGTTCCATCACCTTTCGATATCTCGACACCTGGCCGAGAAGATTAGGGGAACGGTCTCGGCGCTCGGGACACCAATCGATGGCTGTTGATTATCGATTCACTTGTATCCCAGCTTGAACATTGGTTGGCGCTCGATTTGGGGAAAATATGGGGAATTTTTTTTTTTAATCTTTTCACGAAAATTAATAACGTTAAATATCTAATAACGATTCGATATTTTATAAATAGAAGAAAAGAAAAAAATGATACCTAAGTTACCATTGATGGATAATTTTTCTATAAATACAATGTAAAAATATCGAGTGTAAGAAGTGAATAGAGACGTGGCGAGAAAAAGTTTTTTTAGGACGAAAGAAACTTGTCCAACGATCAATCGTCGCCTCTTCTATCTGGTTGCCTCGCTATGAAAAATTCCCTGGAATCGCGGAGCGTTAATTAACCGAAAAGTCACAATTACGTGTATCCACGTATAGCGTTGCGATAAAAATCCGAATTCCGTTTTGGTGTTATCTGGAGGATCTGTGAGAGGAGGAAGCCTGTAATAAAAGCTCGTGGTTAACAGGCGTATATTGATCTGGACGGTCGGGTCCGTTGATAATTAGTCAATCAATCAACGCGGCTTGCGTTGTTTTATTGAAATACAGAGTCTCGTTTCGACGGTTCGACGGTTAACAAGCGGCACACGGTTCATTCATGCCTGCTAATTCCCATCCTGCGTGTTATTTCCTTTCCACGTTCCCTCATCCGGCCACTTTTACGCGTATTGCTCCATTAATCGTTCGATTAAACCGGCCGATAACGCCCTCTGGAATGGTTCGCGGACGTGCCACCAGTCGGCGTCGTAATTCCCTAGCCCAGCGGTTCCCAATCTAGAGTAAACTGTGAATTCTCAAATAATAATTTGCTAGTTTATTATCGATTAATTTTTCTTTTTAAAAATTAATGTAATGCGCTGCATTACTTTAATTGCATTTGTCGTAACATTTCTTTTTGCTTTTATTTAGCCAACTTTGCTAAGTATTTATCGAAAGGTTAAGATGCATAGAAAGAGGAATAGAAAATTGAGAGACACTGTTGTTGCCGAACGAACGATTCTCGGACCTCGTTGTTGGAAGAGGATCTGCGACCGCCTACCTGGATCATCGATACCGATTTTTCATCCAAGGATACCTTATATTCGCCACGCATGCGGCCATTCGAGACTCGGTGAAACATAGGGACATTTGGACGGACACGAAAATACACTCTTATCGATTCCGCGAAACTCTGAACGATTCCTTGCCTACCTCGAGCCGCGTCGATAATTAATTACGAGGATTGAGATTGCACGGATTCTTTAACGAACGCAGATCAAAAGGAAAAGTTGCATCGATTTTCCTTCGAAGAGAATCTCGATTTCGAAAAAAAATGACTATTCCTATATAGAAGAATAATAATTTAATTTCCTTTCTATTCTTTGTACAGGTAATTCAAAATAATAATTCTTCTTTGCCTAAATAATTTCAATTACACTTGGACAATCTTGCAAGAAAGGAAAATTCTCGAAATTCTCTTTCAATTTTCAGGAATGAAGAGAAGCGACAAAAACGAGAGATCAAAGAATTAAAAAAAAAAAAAAATCCTCTATGTCCCAGCCGAATTATCCGATCGCGCTTTTAATCGTTCGATCCCGCTTGTAGGCGGCCGGCCGAAAATAGTTGCTCTCGTGAGCGGAAGCAACAAATAATCGGCCGAGGTGTGGACTCAAACCGCGCGTAACGCGGGTTTCGGTCGCGCGAGGGAAGACGTAAAAGGACGTGCAAAGTGGATCGAAAGGAGGAGGCCAAGAGAGGGGGGGAAGAGAGAGAGAAAAAGAGAGAGCGAGCAAAATAGAAGGAAGCACGTTGGAATGGACGCGCCCCATATAATCTCCGCGATGCGAGTCTTTTCCTCGCCTCGGAGATCATCCCTGAACTGCGTCGAAACAGTCATCGTCCAACTATATATACTTTGTTCTACTCTTCAGTAATAACATTTTGTGCCATTGCGATACGATTATTCATTCGTTGCCACCTTCAAACGATCGCTCGAATCGTGAAATTGTTCGCTTTCGAGCTTCGAATTGGCCAGTCAATCAGAATGTATATTCGTGTAAAATGCATACGTATAAAAAGACAGGAATAGATGGATCGAATGATGCAGATTTTTTGTGTGGAAAGGATAATAGTTCAGTGTGGTAAAGAAAAGAAATTATGATTAAAAGAAGTTTTATTTTCGTCAATTGGAAAACTTAACCTCGTATCGAGGTTGAAAGGATCGTTTAATTGATCGAAGGCGTAGAAGAAATGAAGTGGATTTGTTGAACGACTACGCCTATGGTGACTATGCTCGGTCGGTACACTTGTATACACGTTATATATGCGCAGTGCCGAATTCGCAAAGCACAATCCGTATGTCGGACATCGGCACGATTTATCGCGTTGACACGTGTCTCTTACCAAGATGCGTATCGCCCTCTGTGCACGGCCTCTCTTTTAACCACGATTAAAATACATTTTCGAGGATAGAACGACCGAATTTCCGCGGACCACGTCCCCCCTTCCTACGGTGAAACGTTTAACTCTTTCGCCGTAATTTATAACCGGCCGTGTGATCAGACCGCACCGAGGGCTTTATTAAACGCGAAATAAGGGGAACCGTTAAATCTAGTTTTCGCTCTGGAAGAAGGATAAGCTTAATCACGAGAGAAGAAATGAAAATACTTTGTTGATGGAAAAGTGT
Source organism: Apis mellifera (assembly GCF_003254395.2). Classification (NCBI taxonomy): domain Eukaryota; kingdom Metazoa; phylum Arthropoda; class Insecta; order Hymenoptera; family Apidae; genus Apis; species Apis mellifera. The sequence continues at coordinate 4,149,269 of NC_037653.1, forward strand.
GAAACAAGTTTTGGGATCGTTCGTTTTGTCAAAAGTGAGGTTAGGAGTCTCTTTTACGTATTTAAAATTTTTGCATCTATAATAACGCTGACTGTTTTCAGAATTCATCGCAACAATCTGAAAAATCTTCTGAAACGAATTCTTAACCAACAACAAAATTATTGACAAAAAATTTCCAAAAAATTTCCACTTTTGGAATCAGTTGTATCTCAAGTGTCAAAGTATCCTTAAAAATTTAATCAATTTAACATAATTGCCATTATTATTGCTATTCATATAATTAAAAAAAAGATCAATTACAATTAAAAAATTGTAACTCAAAAATTAAATATTCCTTCCCTTTCTTTTCAAAGCTCGATCAACTGCATCTTTGCTGGCCCAATTTTTTTCCTCTACCGAATCGAAGAAGAAAAGAAAAGAAAAGAAAAGGGAACAAGGGGGCAAAGAGGGCACGCAAGCTGGGAACGGGATCGCACGAAGACGAGAGAAAGCTCTTGAAGGCATGCCAGGATATGATTTATATTTCTTTCCAATCGTTCGCATTAAAAATGGTAAATGCTCTTAATGACGGCATTAATAATTGTATTCAACGAACCGCCGGTATTGACCTGAAGACACCCGTTCGAGGCACGCCCGTAGAATACCCTTGTAACGATCTGGTCCGGCATTCATCTGGGCGGAGAGAGATCGTTTGTGAATGAGCGAACATTCAATGGGCACACTTTTGATCTCAGCATTATTAATTATCCGCAAGTAGCTGCCTTTCCAGCCTTTGCTCCCTTTTTCCTAACCGTGTCTTTGACCCCGTGACTCAACCTCGAATTCGCCTCGAAATCGGTTAATCGCATCATTTTCTCCTTATTATCGTATTGAAATTTTCAAAATTAGAAATTCTTAACGAATAGAAAGAGGCTAATTCCGTCCCTTTCAACCGAGTATTTCGACAATTATCGTGTTTGAAATATTAGGGATTACAGTCTTAAATCATTGCCATAAATTATTTCTATGACATATTTCCAATAATAACAATCGAATATTTCAATCCCTAATAATCCATTTATTACAAAAGTTCAGATCAACAATTGAATTATAAACCTTGGATTAACCTGTCACATTTTATTGAAACATCGAAACATAAAAGGTTAGGTTAGGTAATCTACTTAATATACAATATACGTATATCTCGATCGATCTCGAAACTCGAAAGAAAAATTCATGGGAGCGGATATGCACGCCCCCTACATTTATATATACATATATATATATAGACGTCCAGAGAGGAAAAGAACGCCGTGGGCCAATCGGAAATCGCTCGAATCGCGACCTTTATCGCCTTATTAAAGAGGGCACCACTTCCACGAACGGACGGCAGCGCCTCTCTCGTTTTATCGGCCACCTCGATCAACGGTGCTCTCACGCTCCCTTTCATGGTCTTTAAACAGGCGCACTTAGCATGGCCCGTCATTACTTAACGCGAGTAATAAAGTTGTACCACCAATTAGCCGACGCCATGGAAGCACGCGCATCAACCGTGCGGTAGCCGAGCTTGCGTATCGCTCGGCGATATCTCGTCTCGCTCGTCGTGGATAAAATCGGTAATCCGTGGAATAAAATGCTTTATTACTAAGCACGGACTATGGATCGAACGATAATTTACCCGACTCGTTCGATTTTTTTTCTTCTTCTTCTTTCTTCTTCTAGATGGAAAAGAGAGCGATTTTCGCTGCGACCATTGATAGAGATAATCTCGAGAGAGAGGATATGACGTCTTGTTTCGTCTAGAGAGGGAGTGCGCGAGCGAATTTAATTAGCTGCGTCGATAAGTTACCTACGAATAAATGCTATCGAAACGTTTCAATAATTTTACTTAAAGTAACTCTGCACTTGATTTTCCCAACAAGAGAAAAGAATATTTGTCTTCGATAACGTAAATACCGATTAGATTGCGCAAAAGATGTACGTAAAATTGCAGTTTTTACGAATCCAAATCCAACAATGTGACACAGAATCATCGAGCGTGATGATTGCAGGGCAGCAACGGCTCGTGCTCGCTCGTGGCCGAGCGAGCCACGGGAACAGTAATTAATGAGCAGTTTGGCGGTCGGCCGGACAGCTGTCCCGTTTTTTTTCCCCCCTCCCGCTCCAACGATGGACGGAGTCGCGGCACCGAGGAGAAACGCGGAAACCTCGATGCGGACCCAGAAGACGCGCCTCCGTACGGAAGGAGCAAGATGGATTGCCTGACACCACCGGACAAGATCAATTGAATTTCTATTTGGACGTAACCGAGATCCGTTTTCCTCTCCCCCCTCCTCTCCCACTCGCCCTCCCCCAAAGCGACAGCCAAACTTTAATTCTTCTTCCATCCACGAACGTCGCTATAATCGTACTATAACCTCGGTCCTTTTTTTTTTTTTTCGTTCCTCGATTCACTCGTGTGATAATGATCGCTTGTCGACGGGATTGATCGAATTGAATTAAATCGATCCTTTTTTTTTTTTATTTTCGTTTATTTTAAATAGAGAAAAGGAAATTAAAATCTTCTTATTTTCGAATTATTCTTTTTATTCGCATTTACGTTTACATGGACGCAACGCTTGTTACTCGTGTCATCGATCATTGATCATTGCCTCCTCGAATGAAATCTAACCACTTCGAACGAATCTTGACTCGTAACCCCTTCGACCCTTCGAGTGGGCAATTTCTGCGAAATAATAATAAAATTATATCGGCGGTGATAGTCGAGTGATAATAAATGGGTTTGAAAATAGCCTGGCTAATTACTTCCTCGGAAACCGCACGAACTCGCGATGCGGCCGTTGATATCGTTGCCGAGTTTTTTCCTTTCTTCTTTTTTTTTTTTTTATTTTTTTTTCCTTTTCCCGGAGCCCGGTTCGGCTACCGGTTTTACAGCGTCGCCGTTGAATTTAACTGTCTATTAATTAATGCCCGCCCTATTATTAATTCCCGTCACGGGATAAAAAGAGAAAGAGAAAATTACGATCGGTATTGAAACGATTCCAAAAGATTTCTCGTATTGAAATACTTGCTTGCAAGTGATGATAGTTGGCTTCATTAAATATTAATTATTTCGAACCGATAAAAAAAGGATATTTAAATTATATTATTATTCGTACATTTATTTTATCGAAGAAATCTTTTCTAGATCTGTAAAAAAAATTTTTTTATTAGACACATTTCAGATACCGTTCCATGCTGTGAAAAATAATGATTGAAGAAACGAATGATATATTCGCTGAAGGAAAGGTTAATGTCTCGCTGATATTTAGCGAATCGTCTTGAACAAGTTGTAAATAAGGGCCTTGATAAGTAGCATGGTTACCCAGTTTTACGTCACCAACCGATTTTCCTCCGGCTGCCCGTTTCTTTCCACCGACTCGCCGGTATCGCGTTTTCGCGGTCAATAACCGATTGCCGGTATCGTTCCAGCCACGATGATACGTCTCCGCCAACCACGTTTTTCAATTCCTCGAAACAAGACGTTTGTGAAACGTTGTTGGGGCCGATAAACCGGCTGGAATAAAATAGCTTCCACGATATTGCATTGTAATTAATATATCGTAACGGAGAATGGGATATTTCCCATAAATGCAGGAAGTATCTTAATAAATGCAAATTAAAATTAATTTATCAATCGTCATTTATGCAAAAAAAATATTTTGATCGAATAACAACGACGGTGTATTTTATTTAAGAAAATTTAATGAATTTACATACAGATACAAAGTTACGTTTTTACGAGAAGGTGTCTTTTACTTAAATAAAGTAAATATGACGCCACCATAACATTACGCTGTAACTCAACCATATATACGCCACCATAATAAATTTCATTACACTGATGTCTTTCGAATGGCCGTAGCGCGCATAGGGAACATGGCGGGGAACAAGCGTATAAGCTTGCAACGCGAGCATGACACGAACAAAATTAAAAAGAGAGGAAAAAAGAAACATTACCTTCTCTCGGTTTCATCAATTCTCCCGTGACCTCCTACTTGGAATAGAAAATTATCCTCGCGTACTTAACCTGTTCTTCAACGTTCTTTATCCCTTTTTATTTATCCGATCGTCTGCGCGTACTTCGATTCGTATTGTATATCCGTTTACGCGTCTCGCTTTCTCCCCCGACGAAAAGGTTTCTTCCATCCTCGTCTATTCACGCTGCTAACAAAAATATAACGTGCACGGTCTAAATATATCTCTCGGCAATTTCATTGGATTCGTGGTAATAACCACGCGTGGCGCTAACGTCGCGTCACAGGTACAACTTTAAACTAGTTTACTTGCTGGAACGCGACGAGTACGAATCGTGGCGTATAAAATTCTTCTCGATGTAACGATATTCGAACGCTCGATTCGACGAGAAGGAAAATTTTTCTAGTTTTTTTTTTTTTAATTTCTCGACGATAAGTGGATAAGTTTGAAAAGAATCACGGTAAAATTGGCGGCGGTTCAATGTATCATTAGGTAGTCATTGCAGATCACAGTGGGTCCCGTTGGTACACGCACGATCCGACGGACACGTAGGTAAGCCATCCTGGCTTCATTCACGTCAGATGCGAGGCGACCACGTCATTTATCTGCCAACCATTCCGGCTAACGATGCATTGCCGGTTTGTCGGCCGAGCCGCTCTTCCTCTTCCCCCCTCTCCCCTCCTCTATCCATGCTTTAGCATGGAATTCGTGGCCCTACCTAACGTGAAACAATACTTTCGAGAGCCTTTTTAATATTTATTTATTTCGTACTTTATTTAACTCGTACCAATTTTTACATTTTTTCGAACACGGGTTTAAATTTATAAACTTGTAAATGACTCTCTATCGTAATTATATATTACATTAGGTTATAAAGAAAGAAAAAGTTGATCACGTGCAATTTGAAGGAATTATCCAAGAAAGTCGTACGAATTAGAGAGAGATGATTACGATCTTTAAGCATGGAACGTATACGTTTTTTATCTGATGAACCGTTTAAAATTTGTTCGCTGGCTGGATATCGACGTTGGTTGTCCGTTTCTGGTGACGTCCATTAAACTCGAAACTTTTTTTTTCTCCCTTTCCTTTTTTTCCCCCCCCAGTGTCTGTGCGGTGCCGGCGCAGCCGGCGTCTCCGGCTCGGAAGAAGCGTGGAACGACTTTAAAGCGGCGATGCAATATCGCGCCCAGCTCGAAGTTAACGAGAGTTTCGCGTGTTCCGGAAGCGTGCAGGTTTCCTCTGTCGCCGGCTCCACCACCCTCTCTCGCGCCACTCCCAAATTTTGCACGCACCTTAAATAATACGGCAGCAATTAGGCAAACTGTGCCACGGGCCATACACCATAAAAAACGTTTCCAAGATCTTGCCGTTTCTCGATTTCCCCCCTCCCCCTCCTTTAAAAATAATAACACGATTTTCTTTAATCGATGTAATAATATTTTCGCGATCATCACGAACAGTTTATTATCGTGTATACGTATATATATATATTATTGTACGTAATGTTATTATAGGTCGAATATCGTTCAAAATATCGATTTAATCGAGTCGTTTACCGGGCACGGAGCGAAACAGACGTGTTTCTCTCCGCTTCTCGCAAAGGAAATCGTACGGTAGACGCGTATTTGATAAATTTAAAAATATAATATACGTTGTTTTAAGAAAAAAATAACGATATATGATGTATGGATAAAAGGGAGGGGATTTTCAAGTTGGAAAAATTTGCAAGAAAATAATACAATTATCGTTCGATGTTGAAAATAACTTTTACCCAACTTTCCCCCACTATTCGTCACCGCTGTTGCCGCCTTTTCGCCTCCTCTTTAATTTTCCAACGATTCGAACAGCTGAATCCCTGTTACCGTTCGGTGGTGGTGGTGGTGGGGGGCATTCGGATCAACGGCGGCGCACCGTCGTCGTCGTCGTGGTGGACCATCATCGTATCAATGCGGCCCGGATTGACAGTCCCGCGCCGTGATAAATGATACCCTCCTCTTCCCTACGCCAGTTCCGCGTTCGCCGTGGTTCCACCCCTGCTGAGAGAGAGCTCGATCGAGGGAAAGAGGGTGGATGGACCGCTCGCAGCCTCGACAGACTATGAGAGAAGATATCCGCGGTGAGAAGTAAACACGTTATACAAACGAATGCAGGGGATCGATAACGTTGCCAATCCTCTTTTTCCGTCTTCGCTCTCTCTCTCTCTTTCTCTCTCTCGCTCTTTCTCTCTCTGGAAAGGAGTATTCGAATGAAGGTAATTCCTTATTTTTCGACGATTTATCGAATGCAACGAATTTGGAAGAGAGACGAGTAAATAAATCGTGCGATTATTTTGCAGGGTTAAAATAGAATCGTGTGACGTATACAATTTTTTGAAAATTCTGAGACGGGATTCTGAGACTTCAACGGGATGTGAATTGTCATTAGCCAAGGTTTATTCGTCGTACTTTTTTTTTTTTTATATCGTAGAAAAATCATGGGATTTTTTTGCAGGATTATTTGTATAAAATTTTGAAGTATACGAACGAAAAGGAGAAATTTAAAATATAGTGGTAAATATAGGAAAAGTTGAAATGAAGTAAAAATATTCTTTGTTAATTAGCCATTTTTCCATTTTCTTTTCATATTATAAAAAAAAGAGAATTGTTTTGCAGGGTTATCAGGATATAAAATTATTGTAACGTAATTAATTTTCTAAGTAAAGAAAAATTATATATTCTTTGCTGATTGAACTCGATCTAAATTATTTTTTTTTTTTTCATAGAAAGAAGAAAATGGATAAGTAAATCGTGAAATTATTTTGCAGTTTTCTTTAGAGAGTTTTCTTTTTCTTTTTATTTAATTCGATGGAGGAAAATATTATGCGATAATTTAAGGAATTTATAAATTTGGATTCGTTCGTAAGTTTCTTCTTCTTTTTCTTTCAAATTTGGAATTCGAAGGGTGGTCTTCGATTATTGAGTTGAGAATGGGTAAGTAAATCATGGGATTATTTTGTAGTGTTTTTTGTACAAAATTATTGTAATTAACCAAGGTTTATTCGTTCTTTTTCTTTTTTTTATACCGTAGAAAAATCATGGGATTTTTTTGCAATTTTTTTGCATTATTTATATAAAATTTTTGTGTAAAATTTTGAGGTATTCGAACGAAAAAAAGAAATTTAGAAATGGTAAATTTTAGAAAAAGTTGAAACGTAATAAAACATAATAAAAAGTTGAAAGTATTTTTTGTTAATTAAATTCGGTATAAATTTTTCATTTTTTTTTTTCATACTGTAAAAAGAAGAGAATGGATAAATAAATCATGGGATTATTTTACAATGTTATCTGTATAAAATTATTGTAACGTATTTAATTTTTGTAATTTTCTAAGTACAGAAAAATTTTATTTAAAAATTTTATTTATTAAAAATTTATTCTTTGCTAATTGAAATAAATTGATATAAATTGTAATTAATTAACCAATTTTTATTCAAACTTTTATTTTTTTTTATACCATAAAAAAATCTTGGGATTATTTTCCAAGATTATTTGTATAAAATTTTGAGATACTTGAACGAAAAGAAGAAATTTAGAATAGCTAGGTATAAGAAAAAGTTGAAATGTAAAAATATTCTTTGTTAATTGAATATCGAAATAAATTAGCCACATTTATTTGTTGCATTTTATTATTTATTTATTTTTTTTTTAATACCATGGAAAAATTATGAGATTATTTTGCAGAATTTTATTCCTGTATAAAATTGTTGTAAGTAACGTTAATTTTTTATTTATTTTTTTATTAAATTTTGAGATATGGAAAATTAAAGAAACAGTACAAAGTGTAAAAAAAGTTAAAATGAAAATTCTTCCGTTGATTGAAATTGTTTTGACACTCCAACCAACGCGATATAAATTGTAATTGACCGACATTTATTTTTTTCACAGTTTGAAAAACAGTGATGGGGAAAAATTTCATGGTTGAAGTTATCGAAGAGTGGATAAGTAAATCATTGGATTATTTTTTATCTGTATAAAATTATTGTAACGTATTTAATTTTCTTAGAACAGAAAAATTATATTCTTGATTGAACTTGATATAAATTGTAATTAACCAAGGTTTATTCATTGCACTTTTTTTACTTTTTTTTTATTTATTTATTTTTTTTTATAGGATGAACAAAGAAGAGAATGGACAAATAAACCATGGGATTATTTTTCAGGGATATCTGTATAAAATTATTATAATTAATCAAGATTTATTCATTGTATTTTTTTTACTTCTTTTTTATTTATTTATTTTTTTTTTATAGGATGAAGAAAGAAGAGACTGGACAAGTAAACTATGGAATTATTTTGCAGGATTATCTGTATAAAATTATTGTAATCAACCAAGGTTTATTCATTGCACTTTTTTTACTTCTTTTTTATTTATTTAATTTTTTTTTTCATAGAATGAAGAAAGAAGAGAGTGAACAAATAAATCATTGGATTATTTTGCAGGTCTGTATAAAATTATTGTGATTAACCAAGGTTTATTTATTATATTTTTACTACTTTTTTATTTATTTATTTATTTTTTTTTTTTTCATAGAAAAGAAAGAAAAGAGTAGACAAGTAAACCATGGAATTATTTTGCAGGGTTATTTGTACAAAATTATTGTAATCAACCAAGGTTTATTCATTGCACTTTTTTTTACTTCTTTTTTATTTATTTATTTATTTTTTTTGGAGGATGAAGAAAGAAGAGAATGGAAAAGTAAACCATGAGATTATTTTGCAGGGGTATAAAATTATTGTAATTAATCAAAGTTTACTCATTGCACTTTTACTTCTTTTTTACTTATTTATTTATTTTTTTTTCATGAATTATTTATTTTTTTCATTCAAAATGAAGAAAAAAGAGAATGGACAAAAAAATCATTGGATTATTTTGCAGGTCTATATAAAATTATTGTAATTAACCAAGGTTTATTCATTTCTACTACTTTTTTATTTATTTTTTATTTTTTTATTTATTTTTTTCATAAAAAAGAAAGAAACAAGAGAGTAGACAAGTAAACCATGGGATTATTTTGCAGAGTTATCTGTAAAATTATTCTAATCAATCAAACTTTATTCATATTTTTAATTCTTTTTTATTTATTTATTCTTTTTTTTTATAGAATGAAGAAAGAAGAGAATGGACAAGTAAACCATTGGATTATTTTACAATTAGTTAACTATATAAAATTATTGCAATCGACCAAGATTTATTCATTGCATTTCTTCCTTATCTTTTTTCATGCAGAAAAAAAAGAATGAGATAAACAAGTCATGGAACTATTTTAATTATAATTATTAACAATTCTAAAATTCTAAAATTCACTTTATTCGTTCCATTTTTATTTCTTTCTTACTTTTTTTTTTTTTCATGCGGAAAGAAAAGAATGAGACAAATAACCCTACTCTACAAGTAAGATTACTCTACAAGTAAGTAAAATTCCTCTTCACAAAATTTTCCAATACTCGAACAAAAGGGGCGATGGCATTAGAATAGATTTAGAATAAACTGTAACCGCACACGAAAAGTTAAAATGCCGATTCCCGTTCTTATAATATCTTCTTAACCTTTTGATCGATCGAAAGCTTACTTTTGCCGAACAACGCGAGAGAAACAAAGACAAAAATTTATACTTTAAAAGTTTGCAGTTACTTGCAAACCATGATAAATCACCCTTTTGCAACGAGTTTTGAATTTCCAAACCACTTTTAAATCTTAACATCGAAATTTATAAATCTTGTTATACCTTTCACCTCCCCTTCCAAATTATCCCGTTTCAAATTTAATATCTCGCCCAAGCTATTTTGTCACCCAAGATTAATAAACTTTACCATTTTAAATTTGAACAAGTTTGGAAATCCAAACGTTTCAATTCTCCTCTACTCCATAATCTCTTTATTCACAAATGCCTCGTGTCTAATAAAATTTCTTAAATCCTTCTGACCCAAGGGATCCGTGGATCAAAGGAAACCACAATCACTGCTAATACCGGATTTTTGGAAGGGGGGCATACAATTCTTTCAAGAATTAAAATCTGTTAATAAGCGTCAATATTTACCATTTTACTAGGCACTCGCCTTCCTTTTTAATCCTTGCCATGAAAAGAAAGGGAATTCCTTCCGGGTTTGGGGAAAGGAGAGGATCCCTTTGTATGCCTCCAACCGAGGAGAACTCGGTTAAACGCGTTCATTTCCTTCCTCGTGACGAATCGAGGAAACTTTTCCAATTATTCCAGATCATCTTCTCCCTCCTTCTTTCTCCCAATTTTTATTTCTTATACAGAATAATAATAATATATTTAATAAAATATATATTATATATATTATTATATATAAATATATATTATATATATATTATTATATATAAATATATATTATATATTAAATATATATTATATATTATTATAATAAAATATATATTATAATTATATATTATAAAATATATAATATATATTTTATTATAATATTCTCCCAATTTTTATTTCTTATACAGAATAATAATAATATATTTAATAAAATATATATTATTATAATAAAGTATATATTATAATTATATATTATATTATATTTATATATTATATGTATTATATGTATATATTATATTATATTATAATTATAAATATATCATAAAATATATAATATATATTTTATTATAATATTCTCCCAATTTTTATTTCTTATACAGAATAATAATAATATATTTAATAAAATATATATTATTATAATAAAGTATATATTATAATTATATATTATAAAATATATAATATATATTTTATTATAATATTCTCCCAATTGTTATTTCTTATACAGAATAATAATAATATATTAATAAAATATATATTATAATAAAGTATATATTATAATTATATATTATAAAATATATAATATATATTTTATTATAATATTCTCCCAATTTTTATTTCTTATACAGAATAATAATAATATATTTAATAAAATATATATTATTATAATAAAGTATATATTATAATTATATATTATAAAATATATAATATATATTTTATTATAATATTCTCCCAATTTTTATTTCTTATATAGAATAATAATAATATATTTAATAAAATATATATTATAATTATATATTATAAATATATAATATATATTTTATTATAATATTCTCCCAATTTTTATTTCTTATATAGAATAATAATAATATATTTAATAAAATATATATTATATATTATTATAATAAAATATATATTATAATTATATATTATAAAATATATAATATATATTTTATTATAATATTCTCCCAATTTTTATTTCTTATACAGAATAATAATAATATATTTAATAAAATATATATTATATATTATTATAATAAAATATATATTATAATTATATATTATAAAATATATAATATATATTTTATTATAATATTCTCCCAATTTTTATTTCTTATACAGAATAATAATAATATATTTAATAAAATATATATTATAATTATATATTATAAAATATATAATATATATTTTATTATAATATTCTCCCAATTTTTATTTCTTATACAGAATAATAATAATATATTTAATAAAATATATATTATAATTATATATTATAAAATATATAATATATATTTTATTATAATATTCTCCCAATTTTTATTTCTTATACAGAATAATAATAATATATTTAATAAAATATATATTATTATAATAATGAAGTATATATTATAATTATATATTATAAAATATATAATATATATTTTATTATAATATTCTCCCAATTTTTATTTCTTATACAGAATAATAATAATATATTTAATAAAATATATATTATAATTATATATTATAAAATATATAATATATATTTTATTATAATATTCTCCCAATTTTTATTTCTTATATAGAATAATAATAATATATTTAATAAAATATATATTATATATTATTATAATAAAATATATATTATAATTATATATTATAAAATATATAATATATATTTAAAAAATTATCAAGTCAATTTATTCGAATTTTTAATTATTCGTTTATTACAATTAGGTTAGATTATTGATGGCAATTAAAAAAGAGGCCTGTTAAGGTTAAGGAAGTAGAGGATCGTTATGATACTAAAATATTGTTATACTTAATGATTTATACTCAAAACTTTTTCCTTCTTCAACTACGATAATTGTTTCCTCGAAAAATATTATCTAAAGGGTGTTTAAAAATTAACGCAAGATTTGAATTTGCGTTAAGCATTTTGTTGGTTTAAACTTAAAAAAGAAAAAAGAATAGTTTGAGAGTTTAGTTAAAAATGGAGTATTATGTGTATAGAGCAACGTGTGTCTTCATTATTAAATATTTTAAAAATTCTCTGTTTTATAATTCGAATCTTTCGTTAATTCTGGGACGCCCTTTGCGTATCCAAAGAGTCAGGTAATAAATCGGTTTAACAGGTCGAATTGTTCTCGAAGCGAAACATCTTTTCGAGGAACGTGTCGAATCGAGAAAACGTTATACGCTTTATACGTGTGTGTTTATATCTCGACGATTGCTCAGCAGTTTTCCCGCTCCGCCCCGAAAACGCCATTGTAAAAACCTTCCATTTTGAATCTTCTTTACCGACACCTTTCGTACCGACTCGAACGCGGTTTTATGGAAATATCGATTAATGAGGAATGGGAGAAAAATTGTATCGAACGCGTGTATATTTTTCCTCTTCAAATGAGAAATAAGAGAGAGAGAGAGTGGTTTTTTCTCTTTCTTTAAACGAGAGAAATCTTGGAAAGAGGGGATCGAAGTCGACAAACAAAATATAAATCAATCGATGCAACAAAGCTTCGGTCCCGATTTTTCCAAATGGTCGCCCCTGAGGCGAGGTGCATATACACGGGGGCGCACATATGTCGCAGCCCCTCCCCCCCCTCCTGCTGCTGCGGTGCCGCGCCATTTCACGCAGCGAGAAGCCCCAAATTTAATTTGTCCTGCATCGGAGAACCCGAGAATAGATTTTATTCGAAGTGGCTTATTATTTGAAGTTCATTCATCGAAATTGTTTTTTTTTTTTTTGGATCGTTGAGTTTTTCGTTAATTTTAATAAGTTTTGATAATAGTAATAGTTTTAATAATATTAGTAAATTTAGTAATAGTTTTAATAATAGTAATAGTAATAGATAATAGTAATAGTTTTAATAATAGGGGAGGGGATGTTTTGATTGGTTTGAAGGTAGAGGTTTGTATGGGTATTGGGTTTTTTTTTCTTCTTTTCGTTTAATTCGATGGAGGAAAATGTTATATAATTTAAGGAATTTTATAAAATTTTTCGGATTCGTTCGTGAGTTTCTTTCAGATTTATATAAATTTGGAATTTATTCGAAATTGTTGGTATAAAATTTTTAAATTTAGAATTCACTCGTTGACTATATAATTAAAATTTCTTATTTTTTTTCGAATTCAAACGTTATTTTAAAATGAATTATTGATTGGTTAACTCGAAAGGCAATGAGAAATTTGAAACGTTAAAAACGTTTAATATCAATTAAATAAGATTCCATCGAGTTGAATTTCTCCTCTTCTTTTCCTCGTTCGATTTGATCTTGCTAAATTTCTAAATTCTTAATAATAGAAATAGAATAAATTCGACCGCACAACAAGTTTCCTCTTTTCTCTCTTAAACGGAACAAATTTCGAATTCAAGTGTGCTCTTACATGTGAAATAAATTGGACGATTTGGTTCGTTAACTCGAAAGACAGTCAGAAATTTTAATTACACTTAAAACGTTATCAATTAAATAAGATTTCATCGAGTTGAATTTCTCCTCCTCTTTTCCTCGCTCTTTGAAAAATTGTTAAATTTTAACAATCGAAATGGAATATATATAAATTTCAAGTATTCAAGCGTGCAATTTTTAAATAAATTATTCGATTTGGTTAACTCGAGAAATCAGAAATTTTAATTAAAAATAATTAAAAAGTAATTAAAAATAATTCAAATTAAATTAAAAATAATAAAAATAATGTCAATTAGAATTGATAAAAAATTTAGAAATTCGTATAATAAATTTTCTCTTTCTCTTATTTCAAATTTTATAAATAATATTAATTACAAAATTTGTAAAATTTAAATTTTTTTTATAAATTCTATAAAATTTAAAAACTATATAAATTAAACGATAAAAATTATTATCGATTAGAATTGATAAAAAATTTAAAAATTCGTATAATAAATTTCCTCTTTTTCTTTTATTTCAAATTTTATAAATAATATTAATTACAAAATATTCTGTAAAATTTAAAAACTTTATATAAATTAAACGATAAAAATATTATCGATTAGAATTGATAAAAAATTTAGAAATTCGTATAATAAATTTCCTCTTTCTTTTATTTCAAATTTTATAAATAATATTAATTACAAAATATTTTGTAAAATTTAGAAACTTTATATATTCGTTACTTCATATAATTTCGACCTGAAGACATGCTCTTACTTGCAAATTATTCGATCAGAAATTTTAATTACGCTTGAAGAGCAAAAATTTTATTAATTTTAATTTATAATATTATTATAATTTTTGGTAAATTATTAATTTTGTAAATTTAATTTTCAACTAAAAATTAATTTTAATTTTTGGTTAAAATTGGATATTAATTTTTGGTATAAAAAATTTCTAAATTTACAATTAACACGTTCCATTCATCGTATAATCTCGAAAACCCATTTATTTAAAAATAAATAAATCCGAGAGAAATTTTAAAAATATGATAAAAATGAACTTATTAATTAAATAAAACTCCAAATCGAATTATAATAAATTATTCGAGAGAAATACGATAAAAATGAATTTATTAATTAAATAAAATTCCATCGAATTATTATAATAAATTATAATAAATTATAGAAAAATACGATAAAAATAAACTTATTAATTAAATAAAATTCCAAATCGAATTATAATAAATTATTCAAGAGAAAAATACGATAAAAATGAACTTATTAATTAAATAAAATTCCAAATCGAATTACAATAAATTATCCAAGAGAAAAATACGATAAAAATGAACCTATTAATTAAATAAAATTCCAAATCGAATTATAATAAATTATCCGAGAGAAAAATACGATAAAAATGAACTTATTAATTAAATAAAATTCCAAATCAAATTATAATAAATATCCGAGAGAAAAATATGATAAAAATAAACCTATTAATTAAATAAAATTCCAAATCGAGTTATAATATAAATTATCCGAAAGAAAAATACGATAAAAATGAATTTATTAATTAAATAAAATTCCAAATCGAATTATAATATAAATTATTTGAGAGAAAAATACGATAAAAATGAACCTATTAATTAAATAAAATTCCAAATATAATTATAATAAATTATCCAAGAGAAAAATCCAAGATAAAAATAAACTTATTAATTAAATAAAATTCCAAATGGAATTATAATATAAATTATTCGAGAGAAAAATACAATAAAAATGAACCTATTAATTAAATAAAATTCCAAATCGAATTACAATAAATTATCCAAGAGAAAAATACGATAAAAATGAACCTATTAATTAAATAAAATTCCAAATCAAATTATAATATAAATTATCCGAGAGAAAAACACGATAAAAATGAACTTATTAATTAAATAAAATTTCAAATCGAATTATAATATAATTATAATTATAATTATAATATAAATTATTCGAGAGAAAAATACGATAAAAATGAACCTATTAATTAAATAAAACTCCA